>NC_060275.1:64873320-64942434 GCF_021613505.1 Equus quagga | reverse complement strand
CCCCCGGCCTCCCTGGCCTGTCCGCGCGTAGCGTCCCAGGCTTGGGACGCTCCCTGCCGTCCGGGACGCCCGCGCGTCTGACAGATGCCTCTGCCCCCGGAGCCCCGGCCCTCCGGCGCCGAAACCCGCTCCCGGGCGGCCCGGCGCGGCCCGGCCCCCTCACGGACGGGCGTGTCCTCCGCGTCTCCAGCCGGTGCCCCGCCGGCCTTCTCCCGGCTTCCGGGGCCTCAGACTCGGCGGGGGCCTGCCTGGCCGCTGCTCGGCTGAGCGCCCCCGAGGCCCCTCTGACACAGCCCTTCATCCTCGGCGCCCCCTCCCTGCCCCGGACGCCAAACCTGAGCTCAGCAAGCCCCTCTGGCCCCTTGCTCTGAAAAATTAGACGTGGGAACGCACCTTGGACTCCCTGTTCGCACGCACATCTCCCCCGGGGAAGCTTCCTGGCCTGATAGATGCCTCCAAAACTTCTTACAAAGTTCTGTGATTCTCACACTTCCTGTCCGCAGCCAGAGCCTTGCGGGCCCGGGCTCCCAGTTCTCACCGGACCCCGCTTAGGGCTCAGCTGTGATGTGCAGGCCACTCCGGGACCCCCAGTTGTCTCTGCAGCCCCAGCCCTCTCACCTGGTGGACATTCTTCCCTGTCCTTGGCTCCCCACCTCTGCATTGCCTCTCTGGCTTCTGACCCTGGCTTTCCCTTACCGAGTTCTGGTTCTGATCGCCCCCAGGACTGACAGTTGCTCCCCTCCACAAGTTCTGCCCAGAAGGACATTTCCTCTGAGATCTCCTAGGATGGGAGTCTCAGCTCAGACTAGCACTAGGTCCCCTGACCTATCTGTGTTCTGGTGGGTGGAAGCTGCTCCCAGTGTCTGCTGTCAGTGGGCAGCCTCAACGTCCATGCGTCATACTGGTGCTGGGGGTTATGGATGGAGCCTCAGCTTTCATGGGATGTGCTGCCTCCCAGAGTGAGAGCAGGCGCCAAGGATGAGGAATAAGGCACTCCCTCCCACCACTAGTGCGCCCCCACCCTCAGTCCTTCCGGGGATAGACAGGCACATTTTGCCTGGGCTGAGCCTGTCTTCCTAACCTCACAGGCCTGGGTTCTGAGGAAAACGCAATGGTAGCCATGGACTTGGGCTCCTCACCGCTCCCCAAGAAGAGCCTGCCTGTCCCTGGGCCCCTGGAGCAGGTGGCCAATCGGCTGAGCAGCAGAGTGGCTGCAGAGGTTCCTCATGGCAGCAAGCAAGAGCTGCCAGACCTCAAGGGTGAGTGGCCAGGTGATAGTGGCCAGGCTGGTCACACTCACAGAGAGCTCTTGGACCTGGGGGTTCATGCAGGGTCCCAGGTTTGCCTTCTGTCCGGCACCCCAAGGCACCAAGGGGACACGTGGCTGTCCTCTCTTGAGCTTCTGCTGCCCTGGGCATGCATGGCCTTGGGCTGCACCCTCACAGGGCATCGGGGGGCATCCAGAGAAGCAGTGGGCATGGTTGTCAAGAGCTCATACTCAGACCAAGGTCATTTGCTGACTTTGATTCTCATTAGCTGTGTGATCTACATGACACTGCCTTGTCTGTCTGTTGATCCTCAGGTCTTTACTGAGTTGCAACAGGCACTGTGATGGATCCCAGAGATGTGAGAGATGCAAAACAGAGCTAGTGCTTGTTCTTGGGGTCACTGAAGCTGAGGAGCAGGGAGGTAGGGAAGCAGACTCGGGGGATAAGGGCTCTGCAGGAGAGGCTGCAAGGCATCACAGGCCCTGGGGCCGGGGCCTCCAACCCAGCATTTGGGCCAGGAATTGAGCTGCAGAGGGTGGCTAGGACTTAGCTCTGTGAAGCCTGTGTCTGGCAGGTCAGCGTGTGTGTGAAAACCTGTTGCCAGGACACGCTGATACATTGGAGTTCCGAAAGGCATTCCGCTGGCTGGACCACAGAAGGGCTCTGCCTCCTGCTGGATGCTCTTGGGCACAACCCTTCTCTCTGAGACTCAGTTTCCTTATTTGTAAACTGGACAGGCTAATTCCTGTTTCATTAGGGTCATTTTAAGGATCAAGAGGGCTTGACAGAAGCAGAACACTTGCAGGGAGCTGGAGTGAGAGAGGGCCCCCGGGGGGGAGAATTGGCAGAGTGGGCCCATGGGGCTTCACAGCTTGCTCTCTTGGCCTCCATCTCGCCCTCCAGCCCAGAGCCTGACCACCTGCGAGGTCTGCGGTGCCTGCTTTGAGACACGCAAGGGCCTGTCCAGCCATGCGCGCTCCCACCTGCGGCAGCTGGGGGTGGCCGAGTCGGAGAGCAGCGGTGCCCCCATCGACCTCCTCTACGAGCTCGTGAAGCAGAAGGGCCTGCCTGACACACCCCTTGGGCTGCCCCCAGGCCTGACTAAGAAGTCCAGCTCGCCAAAGGAGGTGGTCGCTGGGGCCCCCCGACCCGGCCTGCTCGCCCTGGCCAAGCCCCTGGATGCCCCTGCTGTCAACAAGGCCATCAAGTCACCTCCTGGCTTCTCGGCCAAGGGCCTGGCCCACCCACCCAGCTCCCCACTTCTCAAGAAGGCACCACTGGCCCTGGCGGGCTCCCCTACCCCCAAGAATCCTGAGGACAAGAGCCCCCAGCTGTCCCTGAGCCCCCGGCCGGCCTCCCCAAAGGCACAATGGCCCCAGTCTGAGGACGAGGGGCCCCTGAACCTCAGTGAGTGCGGGTCCTGGGAGCTGAGGGGGGTCCTTTGGGGTGGGGGCCTCAGAGCCCAGGGTGGGGGCAGTGGGGGCTGCAGCTCCTGCGTCCTGGTTGACTGGGTCAGAGTGTTGGTCAAGGTGCTGCATCTCCCATTGGGCCGGCCGCGCTGCGTGTTATCATCTGTCTCCCACTTTACTTTGCTGCTCTTCCCCCTGGAGGCCTGGCTGGGGCTGAGCCTCCCAGGGCCATCCTCGCCACGTGGGACAGCTTTTGGTCTTCTCTGGGCCTGAGAGTTGGGGCAGTGAAGGCACCCAGGGCTCCCACGGGGCATCTTGGGTCCTGCAGGTAGACAAGTGGTCTGCCTGACAGGAGGTCCCGTGCTTGCTCCTGTCTTCACATCCTCCTGGCTGTCCTGTGCAGAAGTACCTCTGCCTGTGCCCAGGGGTGGGACTGTGCCTCCTGGGCTGCCTGTGGGCATGGCAAAGTATAGTCTGGGGAAAAACCCAGGTGCGGTGAGCAGGTTTAACAAGAGCATCCCTTTGGAAGTCGGGTCTTTCCACACATTTGCTGGCCCAGGGTCTGGCTCCTGGACCACCAGGGCACCCCAGTTGGCACCTCTTGTTCTGTTGAAGCTGCTTCCTGTCTGCATTGCTTCCAGGAGCAGGGCCCTGAGCAGGTGTGCCCTTGGCTGCATGATGCTTGGCAGCTGGCGGGGCCCTGCTTTGCACCCGCCACCTACCCTGTGCTGTTCCTGAAGCTGGGGTCCCAGGAAAAGGGCCTGGGAGCATCAGGTGGTGCCACGGGAACTTGGCCACTGCCTCTCCACCCCACATCCTTAAGCTCTCCACACTCACCTTGATGCCAAAGGGCTAGGCAGGGAATAGGACTTCCTGCTTCCCAAAACCTCTTAAAATAAATTTGCGGCACGAGTCTTGGACCCTGAAAGGCCTGTGCAGCCGAGAATCGCAGCAGGCCCTCCTGCCTCAGTCCCCCAGGGCCGGCCAAGGTGGCGGCCGTGAACCCCCCCTGTGTTTTGTCTCCGCAGCTTTAGATAGTGACGGGGGCAGAGAGCTGGACTGCCAGCTGTGCGGTGCCTGGTTTGAGACCCGCAAGGGCCTGTCCAGCCACGCCCGTGCCCACCTGCGCCACCTGGGCGTCAGCGACCCGGACGCCAAGGGATCCCCCATAGACGTGCTCCACGGGCTCATCAGGAGGGACGGCGTCCAGATCCGCCTCCCACCCGGGCGCGGCGCCCTGGCCCAGCTGGGGCGGCCATCTCCCGCCTCCGCGGCCCTCTCCTTGCTCCCCCCCCCAACCGCCGGCCAAGAAGGCCAAGCTGAAGGCCGCGGGTACGGCCAGCCCCTGGGGGAAGCAGGACCTCTCGGCCGCCACAGCCGCCGGCATTTTCTGGGCCTCTGATGTGGAGCCGTCTCCTCTCAACCTCTGTAGGTTCTCGCTTCAGCCGCCCCTCCTCCCTGCGGGCCCTGGAGCCCCTCCCCGGGGGAGGGGGTTGCGGCCCCTCCCTACTCCCTCTCTGCTGGGGCAGGGAGTGGACAGGGGCCCTTGGCAGTGGGCCGGTTCTGCCCAGAGATCTTGTTAGCAGTCAACTGCTATGCCCTCTCTCTTGGCCTTTGACCTCCATGACTGTGACCTTCCCTGAGAATGAAGGCCAAGGGTCGGGTGCTGCCTTTTGGTGTGGAAGGTGCCCACAGTTGCCCCTGGTCTGGATGGCATGTGGCACCTAGGCAACCACTTCCTGCCCTCTTGCCCCCGTCCTTGTTGGAACCCGCAGAGCTGTAGTCTTGGTTCCATCCTTCTCTGCCAGGACCAAGGGCGTGTGTGCTCCCTGGAGCCTCCCCTTGCTCCTGCTGGGTGTCCGCCCCCCGCCCCCAACTCCTCAGCTCCCTCGCTGACGCCTGCCCTCCACCACCACCCTGGCCCATGGGCATGCTGCCGGCCACCCCCGGCTGACCAGGAGACCCGCAGGTGACGACGTAACAGTGCCCAGGATGCTAACTGTTCCTCTCTCCTGCTGCAGCCTCGGGCCCAGAGCCAGCTCGCGACATCCGCTGTGAGTTCTGTGGCGAGTTCTTCGAGAATCGCAAGGGCCTGTCAAGCCATGCACGCTCCCACCTGCGACAGATGGGTGTGACCGAGTGGTATGTCAACGGCTCGCCCATCGACACGCTGCGGGAGATCCTCAAGAGACGGACCCAGTCCCGGCCTGGCGGACCCCCAAACCCGCCGGGGCCCAGCCCCAAAGCCCTGGCCAAGGTGGTGGGCAGCGGAGGTCCTGGCAGCTCACTGGAAACCCGCAGCCCTGCGGACCTTCACCTCTCGCCCCTGGCCAAGAAGTTGCCGCCGCCACCAGGCAGCCCCCTGGGCCACTCACCAACTGCCTCTCCTCCCACGGCCCGGAAGATGTTTCCAGGCCTGGCTGCACCCTCCCTGCCCAAGAAGCTGAAGCCTGAACAAATGCGGGTGGAGATCAAGCGGGAGATGCTGCCAGGGGCCCTTCATGGGGAGCCGCACTCATCTGAGGGTCCTTGGGCGACGCCACGGGAAGACATGACCCCCCTGAACCTGTGTAAGTGTGGCCCTGGGGCAGGGCAAGGAGAACAGGTAGAGGGGTCTCCCCCCTGCCCTCCCCCCTTGGGGGTTCCCAGAGAACCCAGGGTTGAAATGGAAGGGAAAATACAGGTCCAGAGGACAAAGGGCTAGCTGTGTGTCCCTGCTACCCAGACCCCCAACTGAGCTGCTTCTTGATTCTCCTTCACTCATACGGGGATGTAGGACTCTGTTGTTCAGCGATGGCAAAAAGGTTCTCTCGTGCCATCTTCAACCAGTTGGTAGTGGCTGGCAGATTCCTATTCCCAGGGAGAAAGACTGCAGGGAACAATCAGTGATGTCTGCCATGGGCAGGAGTAGAGGGATGTAAGTAGGTGTCTGCACTGTGTCTTTCTGATATTCCTGGTCACCGAGCGCTCAACATTTGGAGTCAGGTTTGAGTTAAGATCTCAGCTGCTCCACAGGCTAGCAATATGTGACCTTGGGCAAGTTTCCTCTTTTGGAAGGTGGAGATCAGCGTGGTCCCAGCTTTCTGTGGTTTTTTGAGGTGGTATGAAGCACTGGGCACGGTGCCCAGTGAAACAAACCTCTGTGTATGCAGCAGTAGTAGTGTCACTGTCCCTCGCTTCCCTCTTACACTGTTGCTGTGTTTGTCCTGCTCAGCTTGGCCGGGCCCCTGCTGTGTACCGTGCAGGTGAGGATGGCCCAGGCCACTGCCTTAGCGCTCGTGTGCGTTTCATGCCTGCTCTGTGCCCCGTGCTTGAACTGCTCCCACTCTGGGCCCTCCCAGGAACCCAGGGAGGTGGTTTCCATCTCCATTTTGTGGAGGAAACTGAGGCTCAGAGAGGAGAAGTGGCTCGCCCAGCATCACACGGGGTTACAGCCACGCTGGTGTCTGAGCCCGGAATTGAAGGAAGACTTGTTCCTCAACACTTCATGGTCCACAGGGAGTTGATGTGAAGCCAGCTAGCTAGAATCTGAGGTGACAGAACACGCAGAAGGGCTGGATGATGTACACAAGGGCCCCTGGAGGCAGATGAGGGAGAGGGTCCTTCAAGTCTGGCGCTGCATGGATGGGGCAGCCGGGCATTTAACACTGGCCTTGAGCTTGGAGGCTTCCTGCCTGCAGCCGCCGCCTCCTTCTCCTCCTCCTTCTCCCCAACCCTGGACCCCCTGCAGCATCGCGGGCAGAGCCGGTGCGTGACATCCGCTGCGAGTTCTGTGGCGAGTTCTTCGAGAATCGCAAGGGTCTGTCAAGCCATGCACGCTCCCACCTGCGGCAGATGGGCGTGACTGAGTGGTCCGTCAATGGCTCGCCCATCGACACGCTGCGGGAGATCCTCAAGAAGAAGTCCAAGCCGTGCCTCATCAAGAAGGAGCCACCAGCTGGCGACCTGGCCCCTGCCTTGGCTGAAGATGGGCCCCCCACCGCGGCCCCTGGGCCCATGCAGGCCACCTTGCCGCTGGTGCCCATGGCTGGCCGGCCCAGCAAACCAGGAGCTGGGCTGGCCCAGGCTCCCCGTGAGCTCAGCCTGGCACCCATCACTGGGGCCAAGCCCTCAGCCACTGGCTACCTGGCCTCAGTGGCAGCCAAGCGGCCCCTGCAGGAGGACCGCCTCCTCCCAGCAGAGGTCAAGGCCAAGACCTACATCCAGACTGAACTGCCCTTCAAGGCAAAGACTCTCCACGAGAAGACCTCCCACTCCTGTAAGCAGTGGGTGGCAGGGTCCCGGGAGGGCATCTGCCAGGGCCAGCAAGGCCAGGCAATGCTGTGCACACCCTGACCCCCAGCAGGGGCCCCATGGCAAGGCCCCGTGGGAGGCGGGACTGGCTCCCAGCCTGGGCAGCACCTTCTGGGTTCCCTTGCCCTCTTTGGGCTAAGGCTCAGCAGCACCCCTCTGCCTGCAGCCACCGAGGCCTGCTGCGAGCTGTGTGGCCTTTACTTTGAAAACCGCAAGGCCCTGGCCAGCCACGCACGGGCGCACCTGCGGCAGTTTGGCGTGACAGAGTGGTGCGTGAACGGCTCGCCCATTGAGACGCTGAGCGAGTGGATCAAGCACCGGCCCCAGAAGGTGGGCGCCTACCGCAGCTACATCCAGGGCGGCCGCCCCTTCACCAAGAAGTTCCGCAGCGCCGGCCACGGCCGCGACAGCGACAAGCGGCCGCCCCTGGGGCTGGCACCCGGGGGCCTGGCTGTGGTGGGCCGCAGCGCCGGGGGTGAGCCGGGGCCCGAGGCTGGTCGGGCGGCCGATGGTGGGGAGCGGCCTCTGGCAGCCAGCCCACCAGGCACTGTGAAGGCCGAGGAGCACCAGCGGCAGAACATCAACAGTGAGTGCTGGCGGGGAGGGTCGCGAGGGAGCAGCGGCCTGCCGTCTTCCCTGCTCCGCGTCGCCAGTCGCTTCCTCAGTTGCTCACTCACTCACTCATCTGTCTGCCATCCTGCCTGTGCCAAGGTTCAGGCAGGGTCCAGTCCCCAGCTTCCTGTCTTCCAGTTCCCCTCAGCATCCACCCTTGCTTGCTGAAGGCAGGGACCTCCCCGGAGGCCTTGGAGGCCTTGCTTTCCCACTTATCTCCCACCCTCTCCCCACCTCAGAATTTGAGCGCCGACAAGCCCGCCCTCCAGACACTTCTGCGGCCAGAGGGGGCGAGGAGGCCAGTGACCTGCAGCAGAAGCTGGAGGAGGTGCGGCAACCCCCACCCCGGGTCCGGCCAGTCCCCTCCCTGGTGCCCCGGCCCCCCCAGACGTCACTTGTCAAGTTCGTTGGCAACATCTACACCCTCAAGTGCAGGTACACAGCCCCCGGGAGAGGGAGTGAGACCACCACCTGGGGCTTGGCCACCTAGAGCCTCCGAACGGGACAGGGGCTGGTGGGGTTTGGAAGATGTAGCCTTGAGGACTGCCTTGGGTGTGGCTGGACCCAGGCTCAGGGCTGCTCACAGACGGCAGCACCTCCGAGCATTGGACTGAGACCCTGATCTTGGTAGCCAGTGAGACTTGGGTTCAAATGTGTTGCCTTTAACATTTATCAGCTTAATGACTTTGAGTAAGGACTACCTGCTCCATGCCTCAATATTCCCACCTGTAAAATGGGGTTGATAACAGACCTACCTAATAGATTTGCTATGAAGATTAAAAGAGTTGAGTTATAAGACACTTAGAACTGTGCCTGGCACATGTACGTGTTCCACGGGTGTCTGCCTGATTAGGAGAAAAACAGGTCTTAGTTCATTGCTCCCAAAGTCCAGGTGTACATCGGAGGCCAGGAAACTGGGAGTCTGAGACGTAAGGTGGCCTGCCTCAGGCCGCACAGGCCAGGTCAGAAATAGGGTTCCAATCCAAGTCTCTGAGCCACAAGCTCAGGTTCTGGGCCTTTGCGCTGTGAGGCATCCCTAGGGGCCTTGGGGGTGGGGAGCTGGTGAGTTGAGTGCATGCGCAGGGTGGGTTCAAGTTTGTGTCTGGCCCCCTTCCCTGGCCCCACTCCTTCTGTCCTGGAGCCTGGCGTGGTGGGACCTGCTTCTCGGTGCCCTCACCCGTCTGAGGTCCCAGGCTTCAGTCAGATGACAGGTGCTCAGGAAGCCCAGTGGCCCTTACCCAGCATCTGAGCCAACAGATCAGATGGCCCTGAGCATAGAAATGGGGGTCTCCAGGGGATCCTGCCATGACCTCTGACGGGTAGAGCCAGCTGTCCAGAGGGGAACATCTGGCTTCTGGGTCCCTCATCCTGGGCTTGTTCTGTCCACATTGAATAGCAGCAGGTATGCCCGATGCTCAGGGCATGGCCAGGGGCTGGAGACCTGGGCAGGGCCATGCTTCCACCTCTCCTCCCAGCAGCGGCCACTCCTCTGTTTCCCCACACAGGTTCTGTGAAGTGGAGTTCCAGGGGCCCCTCTCCATCCAGGAGGAGTGGGTGCGGCACTTACAGCGGCACATCCTGGAGATGAATTTCTCCAAAGCGGACCCGCCGCCTGAGGAGCCCCAGGCCCCGCAGGCACAGACAGCAGCGGCAGAGGCGCCCTAACACAAAAGCATTCCAGATCCCCTCTTGTGCCACCTCTGTCTCCTCTTCCTCCTCCATCCCCCTCTCCCTCTTCTCCCTCTTTCTTTTCCGTTTCCAAAGGAGCAAGCCAAAACCTCAAACCGGTCCCCTTTGGGGGCCGGGCACACTACAGCCTGGGTGCCAGGAGCCAGCTAGCTGCCCTTCCCCAGCCCGGGGACTCTGGGGCCACACACAGGGCGTCTTCCTTCAGCCCATGCCCACCTGGTCCAGCAGGAGCAGCGACCAGGTTCTGGAGGCAGCCGATCTGGTCACAGGAGGAAGGCCATCACTCCCCCTTGTCTAGCAGCCAGGCGGGGCTGTGTTTCCCATCCGTGGCCATTTGCAAAGACCCCAAAGACCCCTGTCCTGGTTCCCTCTTGCCCCCCTAAATATCCTCTCACATACATACACACGTGAACACGCGCACGCACGCACCTCGTGAGACCCGGGACCTGCCCCAGCCCCCCAGTTCCTGAGTTGACCACGTCATGCCACGGTGCTTGCTCAGGGGAGGGCACACTCCCTCTGTGTCCGCCAGGGCCTGGGAGCCCCCACTGAGCCCACGATGCCACGGAAATCCTTGTTGGCCACCCCCGCCCCTCTAGAGGGGCCTTCCCAGCCAGGAAGAGCTCAGAGCTGACAGCTGCCTCCTGCCATGTCAAGGTCCCCCAGAGCCTGGGGGCTCCGGAGCCTGGGAGGGGGTGGGGGTGGGACTCCCCCCCCCCGCCCCCTCCCTCTTTTCACTGTTGCTTTCTATGTATAGCTCCCTAGACCTTTCACTTTTTTAAAAATGCGTTTTGTGTAGAGAATAAGGAACGTGGATCTTTTATTTTGCAATCCTGGGCCAGCTAGAAACCGGGAGCTGATTTACCTTTTAACTTTTTCAGTGGCCACATTTTGGTTATCAATGTACCTAGAAGTATGTAAATTAGATTAAATTTCTCTTCTGGCAACACCCCGGGGCAGGCGGCCAGCGTGTGTTTTTCTGTCGAGTGGACAGGCTGGCATCATCTGGCAGCCAGAGCTGAGATCGAGCTTCCTTCTCCCAGAGCTCCCGGGGGCCCTGGGTTTTCCCATTGGCTGCCAAGCCAACCAGACCTGGCTAGGGCTGAGCTCAACTTCCCAGCTCTTGGCCCTCGATGGCATGGCTGATGGGGGCTCTGGCCGGCTGGCGAAGTGGCTTCTGTGAGCAGAGCAGAGGAGAGGAACCAGGGCTCTGGACAGCTGGTCTTGAGAGGGAGCCAGGATGGAGAAGCGATTGAGGCCAGAAGGGCTCTCTGAGGGCAGGAGCTGTCCAGTGAGGGTGTAGGGGACCCACTGGGTGAGGGAGAAGGGCACAACTGCTCAGAGCCTTCAGAGAGCTGGGATGGCCTGCCTTCAAGACATGTGACTTGTCCAGAGACACATGCACCTTGAACCCGAATGACACTAGGGGAAACGGGGAGCTGCTGGCTCCTTTGCGATGTTATTTATTTTCTTGCTCTGCAAATGTTTATTGAACGTTTCTGAGATTTTAAGAGATTTTGTTGGCTCTTCTTGTTTATTGCATGTGGTTTTTCAGCTCATCGTTTTCAAACAGCCAAGGGCTGGAAAGTGGGAATGACCTCACGGGGTGTAGACAGCAGAGGCCTCCTCTACCCCCAACCCTATTACCCTGGGCCCTCCACTGTGCCCCTAGCTGGGAAGGAGCAGCTCACAAACTGTGATAACACACCCACACCAGTGGTCTTGGCCTGCATGCTGAGCTTCTCTGCTGGGCTTTTCTGCAGAGGTGATGATCAGGACACATCTCCCCTGGTGGAGGAAGGCCTCGACCACTTCCCTCCACCCCACACTGTGGGTGGGCATGTCTGAGACTTTGAAAGCAGGGAGGGCATCTCTTGGGATAAGAACTGACCCAAGGGCACTTCCTCTTTCAGCTTTTTAAAATTAGTTTAAAAAATATAAAATTGATGGAAGCTGGATATAAAGGCGTTCAAGTGATACAAGAGCTTATAAAGTAACATGGGAAGCCCCTCCTCACCCTCGGTCTTGCAGTAAGAGCCGCTTGGGTCCTTGAAAGTGTCGCATAAGGTTTGTACCACAGGGAGCTTTTCCTAAAACTTTGGAGCATACCCCTTCTCAAGCCATTCTACTGTCTCTCTCTGAGGCAGTGTTTGATGTTAGACCAAATCATCAAATGAAGGTAAGATGATGGCTCTGGTATGTGCCACGAAGAAAGCTATAGGATCCAGAAGTGGTGTCCTGGGGCGCTGCCTTAGTTTGGAAGACAGGCCAGCAGGCATCCGAGGGTGGCACTGAAATGAGCTGCGCAGCTGGAACGCACATTGATCAGAGTTTTCTGTGCTTCATAGATGGAGTTTTTCAACGCACCATAATCCTGGTCCCATGTAGCAGCAAGTTCTGTACAAGCCCCATTTTGGGGGGAGGAGTTGATTTATTAAAATATTTTATCATGGAGAATTCCAACCATACAAAGGTAGAGTAGTAAAATAAACCCTCATTTACTCATCACTTATTAACTCTTGACGCCAGTCTCTTCAGCTGGAACCCTCCCATGTCATCCTTTACCCATCTGAATTATGGGGAAGCACGTCCTGGTCATCAGATCAAATAATCTCTTAAAATTTCAGTATGTTTCTCTGAAGGATATGGACTTTGCAAAAATGCCATTATTATACCTCAAGAAATGGACAATTCCTTAGTATCAAAAAGTTAGCAACAGGGGCCAGGCCAGGGGGGTGGAGGGGGGGGGGACAGGGACACACAACACGGGCTGGGGGTTAAATTCGCATGTTCCACTTCAGCAGCCCAGGGTTCCCCGTGCGGATCGTGGGTGTGGACCTACACACTGCTTGTGAAGCCATGCTATGGCGGTGTCCCACTTACAAAGTAGAGGAAGATGCGCACAGATGTTAGCTCAGGGCCAGACTTCCTCAGCAAAAAGAGGAGGATTGGTGGCAGATGTTATCTCAGGGCTAACCTTCCTCAAAGAAAAAGCCAGCAACAGCAGCATACTTTAAAACAACCTTGTCAGGTAAAACAGAAAAGTATTCAAGTCATAATTGTACAGCTTGATGACTTTTCACAAACGTTAAGTACCGTTTTCAGTGTCTGTGGCTCTGTCAAGCCATCTCTTAGTTATGAGATGTCTCTGACATTTGATTCCACACATCCAGTGAGGGTCCCCAAGTCCATCTCCCAAGTCCAGAACAACCAAGAAGCTTTTAGAGAAGGAGTTGCAGCTTTAACGCTTAAGTGTTAAGGACCTTGAGCAAGTCATGACTTTGAAACCTCGATTTCATTATTTATTATTTTGTATTTATATTTTTGGGGGAGGAAGATAGGTCCTGAGCTAACATCTGTGCCAATCTTCTTCTACTTTGCATGTGGGGTGCCTACACAGCATGGTTGACGAGTGGAGCAGGCCCGCCCCCAGGATCCAAATCCGTGAACGCAGGCCGCCGAGGCAGAGCGTGCGGAACTTTAACCTCTCGGCCACGGGCGGGCTCCAGTTTTATTTTTCAAATGAGATTGTTTTTTTAAAAAGGTGCTCGTAGGTATGAGGGAGCCTCGACATGATAAACGATCCAGTAGATTTAGTCATGTACAAGCACGCTACATAAATATCTTCGTCATCGCTACGTAGCGGTCGATGGCGAAGCGTGGCCTCCGGCGCGGCTCCGGGCCGACGCTGCGAGCGCCGCCCACTAGGATAGAACGTGCGCCCTGCACCTTCTTCGGCGCTCAGTTGCCATTTTCATTCCAACATGGCTTTACCGTGCTCGTTTTGGAGGTGAAGGCCAGAGAACTAAGACATTTAGGCTAGGCTGGACAGGAGCCGGTGGCAGAGCCGGGACGGAGCCGAGGCCCGCGCCGGAGACCCGAGCCCTTCCGGGGACCTCCCGGCACAGTCCCTACTCCCGCCGGGCCGCTCCGGCCTCTGGCCTTCCGGAAGCGCACAGGTCCGGCCCTTGGGACTCTACAGAACTCCGCCTCTTAGCCAATCACCACGGGTGTTCAATAACAGGAGGCGGGAATAAGGAGGGGCTCTCAAGGGGATTGGCAGCACCATCAGCCATTGGTATGAGGAAATGCCGAGATAGACAGCATAGCTCCCCCAATAGACGTGAAGCCGGGGTCCGGCGCGAGCCAATGAGGTCGGGAGGCGGGGCTCGATTGTGTGTAGAAGGGGACCGAGGCATTGTCGCCGCTGTCGCGGCGCTTGACGCGCGGAGTGGTTGCTAGGCCTTCGGTGCGGTGTCCGCCGCTGGCATGAGCTACACAGGTGGGCCCAGCGGGGCGGGGGCCGGCTCCGGGCGGGGAGGGACAGCAGCGTACCGGGGCTGCGCTGGCCGGCCCGCGCCTGCCCGGGCCCTGGACGCGGCAGTCTCCGCGGCCCCAAGATGGCGCCGCAGGCCTGGGTGCTCGGTGCCTCAGCCGCGCCCCCGCCCGCCGGCCCCGGCCTCGCCGCCTCGGCCCGCAGGTGGGCCGCCCTTCCGGGGGGCTCCTGCCGAGGCCGCCTTTCCGGGGAGCCCCTGCCGCGGTCGCCCCGGGGGCTCCTGCATAGCCGCCCTGGGGGCCGGGCAAGGGCGCAGGAGCGAGGCCCGGGCGCGGGGAGGGAGAAGGGGCCGGGGCCGCCCAGCCAGTGCGCGGCCAGCCAGGGGCCGGCGGGTTGTGGGCAGCTGGAGGGGCCCCCGCTCGCCTGGGCAGCGGCCAGACGTAGGGCTGCCGGCCTGAGCGTGCGCGGTGACTGGGCCTGCGCTCTCCTGGCATGTTGGGCGCTGGAAGCGGACCCAAGCCTCCAGGCTCCTCTGCAGGCGGCTGCAGTCTGGCCAGGCACGGAGGTGGGGGCGGGCCTCGGGTCTCCCTCCCTCCCTCCTCTGGCCCCCAGCTCGGGAGCTGGGCGAGAACCCGTTTTTCAAGCAGCCATCTGTTAGCGCAGTGGTTCTCAACCAGGGGCGATTTCTGGCCCCCAGGGGACGTTAGGCAGTGTTTGGAGACATTTTTGGTTGTCACATCTGGGTATAGGGATGCTACTGTGATCCAGTGGCTAGAGACCAGGAATGCTGCCAAACATCCCACGACGTACAGGATGGCTGCGGCCACAAGGAATTCTCTGGCCCTGAACATCAGTAGTGCCAATGTCGGGCAACCCTGCCCTAGCCTGTCTGCAGCTTTTTTGGTTCCAAGGAAAGTCAGTAGAGTTGTCACTGACATCTCTGGAATTGAGATGTGATCCTTTCCCCGAAGTCTTACTGAGAACTGGAAGGCAGTTCCGTGGTTTCTAGGGGCAGGACTGCTGAATAAACCAGAAAATCCATCGTTGGGTACTTTGGGGTAGCTTAATAAGAGAGCCTTTATATTTATAGACAAGGAAGCTGAGTTAGTGAGGTCACTAATGGACAAGTCTGAATATCAACTTCACATCTTGTAGACCGCAATTCTGGATTTACGTGATCACTGAGGTAGCCTAGCTAATGAAGTAATGATTAGGTTTTTCTTGATCTTGATCAACTGAAAACCACAGTAGCTTTATAGTGTGAGTCTTTCCCTTTTAAGAATCAGACAACTAAAGTCACAGCATTTTAAGTCACATTTCAGACAACTAGTTGCCTCTACGGAGAAGTTCTGGAGGCCTTGAAGCAAATGTTACCTGTATTAAGCATAGGGGGTGACTAAAATACTTTACCTTTTTGATAACATGTCCAGCTTTTGAACGCAGTTGCTTTACATACACTTGGGAAAGGAGGCTCCATCTCGAGCACTGAGCAGGGAGATGGAGCAATGGGCGACACAACAGAAAAATCCAAAATCTGACCTTCAGAAGGTCTGAAACAATACTAATCTTTTTGTAGGAAGATTTATTATCTTATTTATTATTTATTGTTAAGACATTCTCTCACAGTTTCTGTGTGTTAGGAGTACATCTGGCTTGGGACTTCTCATGAGACTGGTTACCTTGTGCGTGGTAGTTGGGACTATAGTTATCTGAAGGCTTGAGTGGGCTGAGGACTCACCTCCGAGGCCACTCAGATTCATGTGGCTGACAAGTTGATGCTGGCTGTTGGTTCTTCACCATGTGGACCTCTCCACAGGCCTGCTCTTAGGGGCCCTCACAACGTGGTGGCGGGTTTCTCCCAGAGTGAAAGATCTAAAAGAGAACAAGGCAGAAGCCTGAGAAGTCACACTCAGTCATTTCTGCAATCTTACTGGTTACACTGGCTCCCTCTAATAGTTTGGGGAGGCATAACCTAGTGTCAGGAGGCAAGAGTCATTGGAGGCTGGTTATCACCAGATAGAGGGTGGAGGCAAAGCAACTTAATTCCGGTTGTCTTCTCATTTTTGTTACTTTCTCTAATTTCTTCAAAGAATCTTCTTTCAAAAAAAAGAAGGAAAAGAAAACTGAGAAACTCTGTATTTTTGAGCAAAAAAGATTGTCAGGGAGGCTGGCCAAGAGGGAGAGGCTATGATACCTAGTTATCATAAATCCGTGATCTGACCCTTAGCTTTATAAGGCCAAAAACTTGCTTATTTTTTCACCCAGAGTTGATCAGCCTGGTAAATCGAACCAAAATGAGAACGATTTATGAACCAGCCAAGAATTTGTTTCTAACTAGAACATAACTGGCTAGCGAAGGTCCTGCTCTAGAGACAGTATTGTGGGACAAAATGTTAACGGTGGGAAGACAGAACTAGAGTGGAGGTTGCCCTTGAGCTCTGGAGGTTTAGTGGATTGTCTTTCCCTTTTCCCAGGGAAGAACCAGGGCCCCTGTCTCCTGAGTAGATAGAGATCTTCTGCTCTGCCGCTTGTACTGTGTTGCAGTATGTGATCCTGCCAGCTCGTGGTAGGTTGAGCTGTAGCTGCAGCACTTCCAAACTCTAGTACCTGGGGTCGCTTTGCTGGTGGCCCTGATGCTGAACAAACAGGTTTCCAGAAGCTAGTTGACAAATAGTGCAGAAGGCAGGTGTAGGGCACTTTCTACACTGTGAGGCTTTCCCATAGATGAACTGTGTCTGACGAAGGCTCTCTGTGTTTCTTGTGGACAATGATTAGTTGTCAGTGCTTAGGGTTGAGGCATCTCGGGAAGGTCCCAGGTCCCTGGAGGGAATCAATTATAATGTACTCTCTTTAATCAGAGAAGGTGAAATAAGGTTTGACTTTCTCCTTAAGGCCCTAGTGCCCAGTCTCAGTTCCCTCCTCTGGAAGTAAAGATCAAGTGTGGGTCCACTGATCCTTGGAGCTGGGTGTATTTTAGAATTCTAGCTTGAGAGAACGACATTCTACAGCACCCCCACTGGGGTCTGGGGCAGCACCCTGTAATTAAACGTGGCATTTCTGTACCAAGTCAGGTAAAGAAAGAGCGTAATTGTCCTCACAAGTCAGTTTTGCCCCAGAATGAGTGTTGGCACCACATTTGAGGAGAACACTTGGTTTTCAGACCTTTTTGGATTTTGGAATTCCAAGGTGAGGGATCTAGGCCCACGTCCCTTGGCTATGGTGAGGATGAAGTGAAATAATGCAGATAAAGCTCTTAGCACTCTGCGGGGGACACTTGTTCACTGCTGGCTGCTGCTTTTGTCTTTGTTGCTGTGGTCTTAAGAGATGAACTAGAAAGACCATCAACAAATATGTGAATGCCCATGGGGCGGGGGAGGCACTCGGTGTATGCTTTTGTTGTAAATAAGCTATCGGAGGCACTGGCTTTAATTTTTAGGTCATGAGTTGGCTCTGATGGGAACAGACAAATGTTGTCTCTTATGGTATCTGTCATAATTTCAGTGCCAAGGGTAAGTCATTTAAAAATTATTTTTAAGTGCAGTTTTAAAGATAGTGTCAGGATTCATAATAATCTGTTACAATCAGCATTTAAGAGCAGTAGTTTCTGGTAGTGGTTCAAGTTCACTTGGTACTAATTTATTTTAAGTTGAGAGAGAGCTTGAGAGTTGAGAAAATAGGGAATAATATGTATATTACGTATAAGATTTATTCTGTATAAACATACTAACTCTAAGTAATTACATTTAAGAGGTAATTGTAATACGCACATCTTTTATGGGAAAACTAAAAAATACAAAGTAGTTGCGGTTTCAGATTTAGGGGAAATGGGAGGGGTATTATTTGCCTTAACGTTGTTCAAAACTAACCCCCATCCTTGTTTGAACTGGAGGTGGCTCACTTTTCACTGATTTGATTTGAGTATTTTCCTCATTTAACTAAATAATTTGGGTGCCCATTTATCAAAACAGGTTACTGGTTTAAGATATTTAAAATTTTATCCAGTTCTTCTGGCATAGCAAGTTAAGTTGAGCCTCCCTTTCCACGGGTTAATATGTTCTGGAGGTGTAACTAAAGTGTTCAGAAGCTAGAGTTTTTGGAGGCTTTCCAGTGACAGGAGGACCTGCCAACCAGTCTGCACTGAAGGGTAGTCTTGGATTATCTCCTTGTGGCTTGTTTGGGGAGATTAACCACACTGTACATATGTTTAGGCTTTGTCCAGGGATCTGAAACGACTTTGCAGTCGACGTACTCAGACACGAGTGCTCAGCCCACCTGTGATTATGGTAAGTGCGGGCCCCTGGGAACCAGAGAGTGAAGTGCTCTGCCTTCTCCTAGTGGCTGAGCAATCCGATGTTTTCTTAGTTGCCTTTGGCTTTGCTGTCACCTTGTCTTGCTTTTCCAAATGTGAACTCGTGTAGGATGGTGTGATGGGCCATGCTTCCCTTGGAGGCGATTATGGGAAAGATATTTGTGTTACTAGCAAGCTGGCTTTTGAGGAGCTGTAAATGATTGGTTCCTTTGACCCTTCACCATTTTGTTAGAAGTACCTGTGATCTGTGACAAAACTCTGGCTTTGGAAGATCCCCTTGAGGGTCTTGGAAGGAGAGTGGCCACTTAGAGTCCAAAGGATTGGTCTGAGCGGAAACCAAGACATTAGCTTAGCCCTGGGGTAGTGCATGAGACTGCTGTGTGGGAGAGGCTGCCTGTCTGACTCAAGCAGGTTTTTAGAGTCACAAGTCACACTGTCTCGAGCCAGCGGGCTCCTCACACACAGACAGTGTTGAGGGAAAATCTCTGACTGATTTCTCAATTGTGGACAGACCCACTGAATCTCTAATTCAGAAGTAGCCACCCAACAGGATCCATAAGATGTTCTGTCCGCGAGCTTCGGCAGCCCCAAACTGCCGACAGAGCTGGTCTTTCTGTGGTCTGTGACCCTGGGCTGGGCATCTGTTAAGAAGGAGCCCTCTTTGGAATTAAGAAGGATAATGCCTTGGTTGCTGAAATGGGTAATTTGTTTTACTACGATGGTCTGGGGACCTACACATTGACATTCCCTCAAGAGTCGCTGAACAAATGGACATAAGTAAGCTCGCTGAAGTCCTCCCAGGACTAGCAGCTCGTCCTCCCAGGGGGAGAGGGAGACTTAAAATGTTTGGAAATTGAGTGAGGAGGTATCAGGTATTTCATTAATGAGGACAACTTGGTTTGCGTGACCTCCCTATCCTGCCCTCCCAGCCTCACCGCTTTTAATCAAACGTAGTTCCAAATTGCACATCTTCTTTAAATTGTTTTCCCTCTGGTTCACATATCCTGGGAACAAGCATTTTATCAGATGTGCTATTTGCAGATATTTTCTCCCAGACTGTGGCTCGTCTATTTATTCTCTTGTTGATAGTGTCTTTTGAAGAACACAAGTTCTTCATTTTGATGAAGTCAAATTTATCAATAATTTCTTTAATAGATCGTGATTTTATGGTTGTATCTGAGAAATTTTTGCCTAACCCAAGGTCACAAGCATTTTCTTCTAAGTTTTCTTTTTAGAAGCTTCATAGTTTTATGTTTTACATTTATTCTGTGATCCATTTTCACTTAATCTTTATACTAGGTGTGCCGTATAGGTCGAGATTCTTTTACCTTTGTTGACAATCAATTGAATATATGTATGTGGTCTGTTTCTGGACTCTAATTTTATTCTGTTGATCTATTTGTCTGACTTCTCCCTCAGTACCACACTGTCTTGATTACTGTATAGTAAATCTTGACATAGCTAATGCGAGTCTCCAGGTTGGTTCTTTTTCCAAAATTGACCTGGATTTTCTAGTTTTTTGCTTTTGCGTATACATTTTAGAATCAGTTTGTCAATTTCTATAGAGATTTCTGATGAGATTTTGAGTGGGATGGCCTTGAATATCTTAACAATATTAAGTCTTCCAGTCCGTGAATATAGTATGTCACTCCATTTATTTAGGTACTTGATTTCTTTCATTAGTGTTTTGTAGTTTCCAACACACAGAACTTGCACATATTTCGTTATATCTACACCTAAGTAGTTCATGTTTTTAGTGCTAAGGTAAATGGTACTTTTAAAATTTTCAGTTTCCAATTATTCATTGCTAATATGTAGAAATGGGGTTGATTTTTGTATATTGAGTTTGTAATAAACCCTGCTGAGCTCAGTTATTCTAGTAACTCTTGTAGATGTTATTGGGATTTTTTTTACGTAGACAATCATGTTGTGAAAGAATAGGGACAGTTGGGGGCTGGCCCCGTGGCCGAGTGGTTAAGTTCACACGCTCCGCTTCAGCGGCCCAGGCTTTCCCTGGTTTGGATCCTGGGCACAGACATGGCACCGCTCATCAAGCCACGCTGAGGTGGCATCCCACATGCCACAACTAGAAGGACCCACAAGTAAAACTGCACAACTATGTACCGGGGGGCTTTGGGGAGAAAAGGGAAAAAGAAAAAAAAAGAATAGGGACAGTTTTATTTTTTCCTTCTAGCTTAAATTGCAAGAACAATATAACAACATTTAAATGACATTTTGAAAAACAATCAACCAAGATCCCACCATTTTGATATTTAACTTTTGTCAGCATACCTATTTTAGGTAGTTGAATAATTTGTAGGTGGATAGAATTGTGTATCCTGCTTTATTTTGCTTACTGTTAGAAGCATTTCCTTGTACTGCATAAGGCTTAATAGATTCTTTTTGATGCCTACATACAATACGTCTCTGCGTAGGTCTGCTGTAATCTGGATAACTCTTAAGGTGGAACATTTACATTGTTTTCTATGTTTACTCTAAGTGTTGCTTACTATGACCATCTCCTTTTCTTTTGTTTGTTTCTTTCTTTTTTAAAAAATTATGTCCTTAAAATTCCCTTTGTCACCCATGATCTTACCCCTTTTGGGGGTGGAAATGAGTTTGTATGTTCTTGTGGAAGGGGCAGGTCTTGGGGAGTCCCCAAAGGCTGTAGTGTAGACAAAGGCTCCCCTCAAAGGGACCTGGCTAGGGAGCCCATCGAGAGTCTGGGTTGCATAGCAAGTAGCATATAGGGAGTGCTTGCCTCAGCCCCATCATCACAGCCACCGGCCTGGCCTTGTGTTCGCAGAGTTAAAGCCCACTGCTGCTTCCCTCCTTCATGCTTCCTTGCTCCTCTCTGGCAGGTCCTCGGCAGCTAAAGCCCAGGGGACTATATTCTAGCCCCTATGGGTCTGCCTTTGCTTCCCAGTCCTGTCTCCTTTTGAATAGCTAGTATCCACTGTCCCTGGTGCAGACAGCCACGTGGCAGGCTGTGCTCTTGAGCTGCCGGGTCCTAGTGTGCATTATTCCTTGTGTAGCTCTGCCAGCCCCTCTTCTTGCCTGTCAAAATGCATCCTTTGCCGCTCACTCCTTACGTGATTTCCCGCTCCTGGCTGTTGCTTGCTGCTCTTTGATTATTTATTGTCTCCTTTAAAATGCAGTGCCCTGGACCTCAGCAGTGCCAGGACTGCCAGCCTCTGCTCTGTGTGCTCTGAGGATGGTAGTTGTTGAATAAACAAATGAATGAGAAGCCTCTGCTTTGGTTTCCCCAGCTGAAGAGGATTTTTGCTTTGTGAACACGCTCGTGCCCACAGTTCATTAAATGTGGTATCTAAAGTTCCTCGCTGGTTTCTGGTGCCTTCCCCTTGCATTTGTGCGCTAGGTTGGGGAGGAACCTGAGGGTAGGACCTTGGCCTACACCACCCGCCTCCGCCCCATTCTCCCTGGTTCATCTTCTCTGTATGTGCACTCTTGCTCTCCTGCGGCTCAATTCTGTTCACCACACTGCCATCTCACTGAGCTTTGGTCCCCCGTCTGGGATAAGCATGGCCTGTCCGTCTGCACGGCAGGGACAGTGTGGAATAGGAGGTGACTCTGGGGTCCCACCAGAGATACTGGGAAGGTAGTTGCCTGTTCTCGTGGACTCCCCTGTGGGGGAACCATGTCTGCTTGACTCAGAGTTCCCACTTGGCTTTGCGCTTTGTCAGTTCCCAGTGGCTTTATGTTGCTAAGGGAGTGAATTTTTCTCATGTGCCGTGATAAAATCCAGAACATATTTATTTATTTATTTATTTACTTATTTATTTATTTTGAGGAAGATTAGCCCTGAGCTAACTACTGCCAATCCTCCTCTTTTTGCTCAGGAAGACTGGCCCTGAGCTAACATCCATGCCCATCTTCCTGTACTTTATATGTGGGACACCTGCCACAGCATGGCTTTTGCCAAGTGGTGCCATGTCCGCACCCGGGATCCGAACCAGCGAACCCCAGGCCGCAGAGAAGCGGAACGTGCGAACTTAACCGCTGCGCCACCAGGCCAGCCCCGGGAACATATTTAGTTTATAATACAGATTGTTCTCTCAAGCTGGGAGTTGTGTCGTCTTTCCCCCTACTGATGTGTTCCAGCACAGCACACTCACACAATTCAAAGGCTTGGTGGCTCTCCTTGTTAAGGCAGACATTTGAGGGACTGGGGTGGTCAGTTTTTCTGCTCCAAATGGCTTTGTTGGACAATTGAGTGACATGGTTTCAGAGTAGATATGAACTCTGCTGAGCTTGAACAGCATAGTCTGGAAACCGCTCTCCTCTTCTCTGGTTGGTGCTTAGCTGGGGATGGGGGTAATCATCTAATTCTGGCTTTTTAAGGGAGGAGGAGCGTAGGGGCCAAATTCCTTTGCTGAGAGTCTTGGGAACAGGAGGGTCCTTAAATAGCAGAGGGTCAGAGCCACAGAAGGTCATAGGCACCAGGGCACCGAGTGGCCCAGGTCGTTATGTGGTGCTCTCAAGCTCAAGGCTTCTCAGAAGTTCAGTCTCCCGTAACCAGTGGGAATCATTGGCAATCATTGTCTTCCTTTGTGCCTGCTTTAAACTCTTCTTGTGTTGTAAGCAATTATAGGTGTAACTGCCTTTTTACATTTTGTAGGATATGGAACTTGGAACTCTGGGACAAACAGAGGCAAGTATCATCCCCACGATCACCCTCTTCTCCCTGGGGATTGAATTACTGTGCGTTTCTGCTCTGCCCATCTTGGCCAAGGTTGGGGGGTGCCTCGGGGACCCTGGGGGCTCTGGGGCCAAGGACTCCTTCACAGGAGGCTTCATTGGAATGGCTAGGGTCCACCCAACCTCGGGTGGCTAGGTCTTCCCAGCTTGTCTCTGTGACAGAAGACGTCCTTGTCCCTGTGTTTGTCTCTCCCTCTGCATCTCCTCTCCCTGCTCCCGCCATCCTCTCTGTCTTGCTGTCTCCCTCATTGCAGGCTACGAGAACTATGGCTATGGCTATGGCTATGGCCAGGATAACAGCACCAACTATGGGTATGGTATGGCCACTTCAAACTCCTGGGAAATGCCTAGCTCTGACTCACATGCAAACCCTAGTGCTGTGGGTAGCGCCAGTGCCGATTCCGTTCTGTCCAGAATGAACCAGCGCTTAGATCTCGTGCCGCACTTGGAGACGGACACGATGCAAGGAGGCTTGTACAGCTCAGGTGGAGAAAGGTGAGTGGGTGCCTGTTTGGGGCTGAAGCTCTGCGGGGTTGCCTCTCGCCTGCTGCCCCGGCGTCTCCCTCTGAGCCGTCTCCCATGTCTGCACCCTGCCTCCTTGCTCTCCTGCCAGGTCTCCCAGAGACTCTGCTCGGGGTGCAGTGCACTTCCCTCCTCTGACTGGTCTCCCCCCTCACCCCATCTCACCTCCTCATCCTCCTGGTGGCCAGCCTCTCCCAGCTTGTAGGGGAAGGAACAAGCCTGGCTTGGGCTGACTTCACTGTATCCTCTGAATGGCTCTTCTCAGGAGCAGAGTGTTAAGGAGCCCCTCCCTCTGGAGACAGCCACTTGGAGTTCTCTCGAGACTTTGCGTCCTACGTGGGGTCAGGGCAGGAGAGATTGGGTTGGGTGTGCAGGGTGGGATGAGCTTTTGGGGCTGACCATAGTGAGCTGGGCTGTCCCTATATAAGGGACACAAGGGACAGAGCAGATGTGGACACTTCTGGCCACTCTTTGGTGCCTGACAAATGTGTGCCTGTTGAGCCTCAGAAGCGCCCCTGTGAGGAACTGTATTTGTCTTCTCCTCTGCAGGTGGGGGAACTGAAGCACAGGCCGGTCACACCCCTTACATAGAGGCACCCAGGAGTAAGTGGTGGAGTTGGGCCTTGCACCCAGATCTGCCCTGCTCCACAGCATCACGCTGTGGGTGTTTGTCATTGTCTGAACTGGTGCTT
The DNA here is from genome assembly GCF_021613505.1 of Equus quagga. Classification (NCBI taxonomy): domain Eukaryota; kingdom Metazoa; phylum Chordata; class Mammalia; order Perissodactyla; family Equidae; genus Equus; species Equus quagga. The sequence goes on along the minus strand of NC_060275.1, from coordinate 64,918,645 downwards.
GCCCAGGAGTTGTTGTGCCCTAGCGAGAGACTTCCTTGAAGAGGGCACATGTATTTCTAGCACAGGGTGGATTAGAGCAGCCAAGTGGCTCCAGCTGACAGGTGGGAAGAGCAAGGCGTAAAGAGGGGCCTGGCAGGGCACTGGTGGGGTCAAGTAGAGGCCCCAGGGCTCCTTTGGGGGTAGAGGGTGCCAAGGGGACTTGTTTGCATGGGCTCTGTATCAAGCAAAAGTCTGGGAGGAACCCCAGGCACACCCCCTGCCCTCGTGCCTGATAGCCATGGTGCTTGGAGCTAAGGCTGCCAAAGGCAGGGAGGGGGCTTCACTTTTGCCTCCATGGCTGTGTAGGCTTGCTGAGCTGAGGGCTTGGTGGGTGGGGCTTGGGCTTGCCACAGCCTGTAGTTGGGGAACAGGGGCAAGGGATGGAGTGGCAACTGGGTAGTGCTGGCCGCTTCTCCCACAGCTGCTGGTGCTTCTCTGCTGCTTGACTTTGGCCAGGAGGGCCCCTCTCCCTGTGAGCTATGTGGGGTGTGGGTGGCAGCCATGGATAGGATGACTGGCTCTCTGCTGCGCTCTCTCCCCCGGTGGGGGTGGGGTTTGGCCCACCTTCCCACTTGCTGGGTAGGGTTTGATGCCTCGCCCCAGGCTCCAGACTGGTGTGAGAGAGCTCTTTTTCTAGTTCCTGGGCAAGCTCACAGTGTCTTTCCTGGTAAACACGACCCATTTTGCCTGCCTTCTCTCTTTGGGTGCTGAGAGGCTTTGGAGGGCCTGGGGCTTGCCCCAGCCATGAGGGAGGAGACCAGCACAGGATTTCTCATGGGCACTATGAGCCCTGCTGGGTAAGCAGGTACTCTGCTGGGGTGCCCATGGACTGCAGGATGCTAAGGGGCTCAGCTCTGCCTCCCCAGGAGCTGCCTTGGGCATCGTGGCTATCACAGACATCTGCACAAGTTTCCAAAGGGCTGTCTCTGCCCCTGAGACCTGTTCTACCCAGTTGTCAGTCCTTCTTAGGGTCTCCAAGCTGGTCCATGGCCAATGCCATGGGGACATCAGCGGAGGGGCCCTTTCTGCTTCTAGAATTCTGCTCCTGAGAGGCCTTTTAACTGGCATTTCTGAGCACTGAATGTGTCTGACAGGGTGGGGTAGGTGCTGGATTGGGGCTTCCTGTGCCCAAAGACATTGGAACCTGAGGCCCTCCCTCTTGCTTGCCACCTGCCTCTGCAGATATGATTCCTACGAGGCCTGTGACTCAAGGGCCGTCCTGAGCGAGCGTGACCTGTACCGGTCGGGCTACGACTATGGCGAACTTGACCCTGAGATGGAAGTGGCCTATGAGGGCCAGTATGATGCCTATCGTGACCAGTTCCGCATGCGTGGCGGCGACACCTTTGGCCCACGGGCTCAGGGCTGGGCCCGGGACTCCCGGAGTGGCCGGCCGATGGCCTCGGGCTATGGGCGCATGTGGGAAGACCCCATGGGGGCCCGGGGCCAGTGCATGCCTGGTGCCTCCCGGCTGCCCTCCCTCTTCTCCCAGAACATCATCCCAGAGTACAGCATGCTCCAGGGCATGCGTGGCGGAGGCACCTTCCCTGGTGGTTCCCGCTTTGGCTTTGGGTTTGGCAATGGCATGAAGCAGATGAGGCGGACCTGGAAGACCTGGACCACAGCTGACTTCCGGGTGAGTGGAGGAAGCCTCCCTTCCTGGCCTGCAACTGGGCACAGTGAGGGGCCTGGAGCCACCCACCCTGACTCACTTCTCTCTTTCTCACCCAGACCAAGAAGAAGAAGAGAAAGCAGTGCGGCAGTCCTGAAGAGCCGGATAGCAAAGCCACCCGGACAGACTGCTCAGATAACAGTGATTCAGACAACGGTGAGCGGGGCTCTGGGCCGCTGCCACTTGCCCCCTGCCCCATGGGGCTCCTGGCTTGAGCTTGCCTCCTCTTGCCTTTCAGACGAGGGCACCGAGGGGGAAGCTGCAGAGGGCACTGAAAGCGCCGAGGCCTTGGAGAAGGGCTCCAGAGCAGTAAGTGGCCCCGGCTCTACGCTCTCTGTCTGCAAGTGGGCTGGGAAGAGCAGGCTGACTGAGCCGCTGTGCTGCAGAGCAGGGCTCTCCATGGGGCCACAGGCCATCCTGAGTCAGCTCTGCATGCATGCATGACCAGCACAAGTGGGCGGCGAGGTCTGATGGAGCACGGGCTGCGTGGGCAGGCCACCTAGCACCAGAGGCCAGGTTTCCTTATCAAAATGGTGGGATGAGCCCTCTGTGCAAGCCTGGTGGGAGGATGTGAGGCTCATGGCCTGGCGCCTGGTGCCTGGCATGTAGCAAGGCCTTGTCATTTAGAGCCGTTGCAAGCAACTGCACAGCTTTAACGTTGGGTTTTTGAAATTGTGTCTTAGGAAGGAGAAGATGAAGAGGGAAAAGAGGAGGGGAAGGAAGAAGGCAAAGAGGATGCAGACAAGGGTGAGTCTTCCGAGTGGGCTGGGTACCAGGGTGGCTCTTCCACATTCTCATGGTGGGAGGGACCCAGCTGAGGGCAGGGTTGTGGCAGAAATGTGGCCAGCTTGGGCCCTCCCTTGTGGGGCCGGGTATGTGCTGGCAGGGGGCTCCTCTTCCTCTGCCCGCTTGCCACTCTGCCCCTGTTCTTCCCAGGCAGAGGCTGTGGGAGGCAGTGGCCCCTGCCAGCACATTGGTTTTGCCTTCAGGTAGGGGCAGCAAGCAAAGGTGTGGGGGAACCCCAGGCACACCCCCTGTCCTCGGTACCTGAGGAACGCACAGTTCCGAGTCCTCAGTGGCTGGTGTCCGAGCTGGGACCCTTGGTGCAGTTTTCACGGCTCTGGTTTGCGTGTCCTCTCCCTTAGCGCCTCTCCAGCCCCTGTTGGGAGTCCGTGTCCCCCTACCTGAGTGATGAGCGCCAGCAGGTACCTAACAGTAAATCCAGCCTCAGCCCACTATTGCCGCGGTGCCCGGTGGGGGGTGGGCAGGGCCATGTGAGCTTTGGGGTCTTTGCCCCTGGGGGCCACACTCAGGCCCCAGCCTCAGCCTCCGTGCATTCTGCCACCCAGCCCCCTGAACTTTGTGCCAGTGTCCCCACCAAGACAGCCTCTCTTTGCCTTCCAGCCTCCCCGTGGCCCACTCCAGAGTGTGGGTGTCCTGGAGAGCAGTGGGGTCAGCACGTGTCCTCCCTGCTTCTGGGCCTAGGCCGAAACTGCCCCTGGCCCAGCCCAGGGTGCTCAGCCCTGCTCATGGCCTGATGTCTTGCTTGGATAGCTGCTCTCAGAATGGACCCTCTGGAGTAGACGGCGGGGGATCCAGCCAGAGGCCCCAGGGCCTGCCCTCACCCACAGAACCAAGCTGGTGACAGTGCCCCTCTGTTCCCACAGGGGCCCTGAGCACCCAGGATGAGAATGGTCAGACCAAGCGCAAGTTGCAGGCAGGCAAGAAGAGCCAGGACAAGCAGAAAAAGCGGCAGCGAGACCGCATGGTGGAAAGGTAACCAGCTTCCCTCCACCCCTTTGCCTCTGCCTCGCTCTGGGGCTGCCGCCAGGAGAGCAGGGCCGTAGCTCTGTTGCCTCGCCGCCCTCTGGCCTCCCTTGGGAGCTGCCACCTGCTCGGCCGTGCATGGACCCTGCTTCCCGCCAGGCCCAGCTCCCAAGGCCTGACTCGTCCCTTGCCCCTCTGCGGCCGCCTGGCGACGGCTAGCATCTTTGGCCCAAGACCCGAGACTGCTCGGCACCGTTGCCCAGAAGCTTCGGCGCACGAGCCCCGAGGTGCACTGGGGGCCTGATGCCCCTGCGGGAGGGGGCCAGCTCATCAGAGACTCGAGGTCCAAGGCGCCTGTGCCACCCCAGCTAGCTGCCAAGAGGCCGCCGCTGCGCCCAGGAGAGATGGCAGCACCTGTAGGCTGTGGCAGCCTTGGGCCTGCCCTCTGCCCTGCCCGCCGGCCCTGTCAGGCCGGGCCTGTCTGCGACTGAGCCCTTCACGCCCCTTGGTCGGGTCTGTCTGCCCTCAGGGCTCCCGCACTGGCGCTTGCCTCCTCCTCCTCCGCCTCAGACTCTTGCTCTTGCTGGACCTTCCTCAGCCTCGCCGGCGCCCGGCCCCTGGGCTCTCCAGACAAAGCTGACCCCGTGGCCCAGATAAGGACGTCCGGCAGAGGTAGGGACCCGCCCTGAGGCCTCGGTGGCGGCTGGCCTCCTCCGCCCCTTGCCACGGCGGCCTGCTCCAGCCCAGGCCCCAGACCCCAGGCTTCTGCTGTGGACGCCAGGCCCAGACAGAGCACCTCGCTCAGGTGACTCCAGGCTGCCCTCTGGCAGGCCAGGCGGGCGCCCTCCTTCCAGCTCAGACTGGTCTCTTCTCAGAAGAGGAAGATGAGGCAGCAGGTGCCCAGGCCTGCTTGCCTCCCATCCCTCCCGACACCATCCCCAAGCATTCTGAGCAGAGGATGGGCTGGGCCATTCAGTTCCCCAGACCCCAGAAGGAAGATGCACATCTTTTCGGGCCCTGCCTCGGAACTGCGCACTCCACTCTGCACCTCAGGGTCACCTGGCTCACGCCAGGGCATCCTTCCTTCGGGTCCCCAGCTGGGCCAAGTGCACAAGCTCCTGCCCAGCCTTGGTAGAGAGGCCCTCCGGCAACCTTCCAGCGACTCCTTGCCTGTTGCAGCAACTGCTGCCTCAGGTTTCAGCCTCCTGCCTGTGGGAAGGAAGAGCTCCTCCCCTGTCCCCTACGTTGCAGTAACTGCAGGCTGCAGACTTTCTGTCCCTTTCTGCTCCCAACCCCACTGGTCCCAGCCTGTCCCCCTGCTGGGACCGCACTTCAGAGGCCTGTGAGCAAGGCCTGTTTCAGGGCTCGCAGCTGGGTTGGGTGAAGCAGCAGCACTATTCTCTGGGACCCTCGTGGCCTCAGCTCCTCATTTCCCTCCTGTGGCAGGATCCAATTTGTGTGTTCTCTCTGCAAATACCGGACGTTCTATGAGGATGAGATGGCCAGCCACCTCGACAGCAAGTTCCACAAGGAGCACTTTAAGTATGTAGGCACCAAGCTCCCCAAGCAGACAGCTGACTTTCTGCAGGTAAGCCATGGAGTGGCACAGCTGCTGTAGCTTCTCAGGCCCCTCAGGGCCTGGAGCAGCCACACAAACCTTGCTGTCTCCTTGGTATCTCTGGCAGGAGTATGTTGCCAACAAGACCAAGAAGACAGAGGAGCTCCGAAAAACCGTAGAGGACCTTGATGGTCTGATCCAGCAGATCTACAGAGACCAGGATCTGACCCAAGGTGAGGAGGTTCCCTCCCTCTTCCACCAGGCAGGGCCTCAGCCTGCCCCTCTTCTGATTTTCAGGGTGGGGTCACAGGGCCCCTTTGTTCCCCCAGGGAGAGTCAGTGAGGACAGCCTCAGGCCCACGTGGAAGTGGCAGGGCGAGGTGAGGGCTGGTTTGGTGTTTTCCCCAAATTCCTGGGTCTCTCTTAGGCACCTGGGACCAGTGGTGACCCCGTCCTTCTGCCCCCTACAGAAATTGCCATGGAGCATTTTGTGAAGAAGGTAGAGGCAGCCCACTGCGCAGCCTGTGACCTTTTCATCCCCATGCAGTTTGGGATCATCCAGAAGCACCTCAAGACCATGGATCACAACCGGAACCGCAGGGTGAGTGGCCCCCAGTGCCCTCCCACCATCCTGTGGGTTGACTAAGTGAGGCCTCTGGGGAGGTCCTGGGGTTATAACCTCAGCCTGCCTGTGAGAATTGTGGGGAGTGGGGGACAGGCAGATAGAGACATATCTGGCCTGAGGCAGTCAGTGCAGCTATAGAGAGAGAGGTGGGCAATGGGGATTCTTGCTGGGAGAAGAGGGCATCAGAGCTGGACCTTCAAGAGCAGTAGGCTGTGGGATATGGGTGTCTCCATGTGCATAGGGGCCATCGGCCATACTAGGTTCAGAAACCAACCAGGGAGAAGTGGACAGTGCAAGTGTTGCTGGAGGAGGAGTTGGACTTCAGAGGTGCGTGTTGGCTGGGCGGAGGGGTCTGGGCTTGCTCCTGGTGTCAGCAAAGCTTTTTGTTTTTGAGGTCACGTTGGTTTATAACATTCTATAAGTTTCAGATGTACATCATTATATTTCGACTGATGTATAGACTGCACCGTGTTCAGTAGATCAAAAGTCTAGTTGCCATCTGTCACCACACACGTGCCCCTTTACCCCTTTCACCCCCCCTCCATGCCCTCTGGTAACCACCAATCTGTTCTCTGTATCTGTGTTTGTTTATCTTCCACATGAGTGAAATCGTACAGTAATTGTCTTTCTCCCTCTGACTTATTTCACTGAGCATAATATCCTCAAGGACCATGCATGTTGTCACAATTTCATCATTTTTTCGTTTGAGTAGTATTCCATCGTGTATATATACCACATCTTTATCCATTCGTCCCTTGATGGGCACCTAGGTTGATTCTAAGTCTTGGCTATTGTGAATAATGCTTCAATGAACAGAGGGGTGCATGTGTCTTTATGCATTCGTGTTTTGAAGTTCTTTGGATAAATACCCAGCAGTGGAATAGCTGGATCGTATGGTAGATCTATCCTTAATTTTGGGGGGAATCTCCATACTGTTTTCCATGGTGGCTACACCAGTGTGTACTCCCACCAGCAGTGTGTGAGAGCTCCCTTTTCTCCACATCCTCTCCAACACTTATTTCTTGTCTTTTTAGTAGTAGCCATTCTGACTTGTGTGAGGTGATATCTCATTGTAGTTTTGGTTTGCATTTCCCTAATAGTTGATGATGTTGAACATCTTTTTATGTGCCTGTTGGCCGTCTGTGTATCTTCTTTGGAAAAACATCTGTTTAGATCTTATGCCCATTTTTTAATTGGTTTGTTTGTTTTGTTGTTGTTGAGATGCATGAGTTCACTATAATAATTTTGGATATTAACCCCTTGTTGGATATATGATTTGCAGATATCTTTTTCCACTTAGTAGGTTGTCTTTTTGTTTTATTGGGGGCTTGCTTTGCTGTGCAGAAGCTTTTTAGTTTGATGTAGTCCCATTTGTTTCTTTTTTTCTATTGTTTCCCTTGCCTGAGGAGGGCAGTGAAGTTTTTAAGTGGGGGACCAATAGGATTAGAGTTGGTGTTGAACTAGAGACTTTGGGCCCTGGTGTGGGAGGAATGGGGTGCAGTGGGGGCTGCTACAGTATCAAGACAGGTACACGCCACGTTGGGGATGAAGAAGAGGGCAGGGCAGAAGAGCTGTTTGAGGGAGTCACCAGGAGTTGGGGATGTCTCAGATTTCTGCCTTGAGTACCAGGTAGGCAGTGATGCTGCTGAGATGGGGAGGATGGCATATGGTACACAGAAAAGAGCAAGTTTGACAAGAATTTGAACAAATTCTGTCTTGTTTTCCAGTTTATTGCCAGTACTTAGCACAGAAGCCAGAGTAGGTGTTTTTGGTTAATGGGTAACATGCTGGGTTGGAGGTGGCTGCTGGAGATCAGGTAGGGGTGGAGGGGCTGTCCAGTAGGGAGAGTGTGGAGGCCCAGGACCAGGTCTGGGCTAGAGAGAGGTTGCCATCACCCTGGAGGGAGCCAATGGGATTCATGAGCAGATGACAGCAGCTAAAGGGAGCACTTAGGAAATAGCATTTCTCAGCCTTTTCCCATCCCCCTCCAGTTCGGCTCTGGTCTTCTCAGGCAGTGACTCCCAGCAGTGGGCAGGGTTAGGGGTCTAGCTTGAGGGGTTGAGGAGATCTTGTAGGGATCGTGCCAAGACCAGCTTCTCGTGTTGGGAGCTGATGGAGGGAGGGAGAAAGCAGATTGCAGAGGATGGACAGTGTATGGCATTGAAATGTTTGTAAAATCTATGTGAAATGAGTGATTACTAGCAAAATATAAACTCAAAGTCGATCCTAAAAGAAAAGAAAAAAAAGAAAGAAAAAAAACAGCCGTAACAACTAGTAGGGGAATGTGGAAGGGTGATGAAAGATACTTAGTACCAGAAGTTGTTGGTTTATAGAGATAATTTAAATACTGTAGTTTTTAAAATTCCAGACTGTAGAAATGAATGGAAAGCTACTAATTATTATTATTATTATTATTTGGTAACAGCTTTAATGAGATATAATTCACATACCATACAATTCACCCATTTAAGGTATATGATTCAATGGTTTTTAATCTATTCACAGTTGTGCAGCCATCACCACAAAGAATATTTTCATCTCATAAGGAATATTTTCCTCACCTCAAAAAGAAACCCATACCCTTTAGCTATCACTCCCCAAACCCCCATGCTCTCCCAGCCTTAGGCAACACTAATCTGTCTCTATACATTTGCTTATTCTGGACATTTCATATAAATGGAATCATGTAATATGTGGTTTTCTTCTTCTTCTTCTTTTGTGAGGAAGATTGTTGCTGAGCTAACATCTGTACCAATCTTCCTCTATTTTATGTGGGATGCTTCCACAGTGTGGCTTGATGAGCAGTAGTAGGTCTGCATCTGGGATCTGAAGCTGCAAACTCCAGGCCACTGACTGGCCGTGAGCTAACATCTGTGCCCATCTTGCTCCACTTTATATGTGGGACACTTACCACAGTATGGCTTGCCAGGCAGTGCCGTGTCCACACCTGGGATCTGAACTGGCGAACCCTGGGCCGCCAAAGCAGAACATGCACACTTAACTGCTGCACCCCTGGGCCGGCCCCAAGGTGGATTGTTTTTTGTTTTTTGTTTTGGTGAGTAAGATTGGCTCTGATCTAACATCTGTTGCCAATCTTCTATTTTGTAGGTGAGCCACTGTCACAGCATAGCCACTCATAGTCGAGTGGTGTAGATCCATACCTGAGAACCAAACCCCGGGCTGCTGAAGCAGAGCACACCAAACTTAACCACTAGGGCATGGGGGCTGGCCCTGGCCTCATTTCTAATGAGAAGTCAGCTTTTGTTTTTTTGAGGAAGATTGTCGCTGAGCTAACATTTGTGCCAATCTTCTTGTATTTTATGTGGGATGCTGCCACAGCTTGGCTTGACCAGTGGTGCTAGGTCCATGCTGGGCATCCAAACCTGTGAACCCTAGGCCACCAAAGTGGAGCACGCGAACTTCACCACCACACCACCACACCACCGGGCTGGCCCTGAGAGAAGTCAGCTGTTAACCTTATTGCAGTTCCCTTTCAAGTGATGATTCATTTTTTCTCTTGCTACTTTCAAGATTTTCCCTTGTCTTTCAGCATTTTTATTATGACGTGTCTTTTTGTGGATCTGTTTGTGTTTACTGGTTGGAGTTTGTTGAGCTTGTTATATGTGTAGATTAAGTTTTTCATCAGATTTGCGAAGTTTTCAGCCATTATTTCTTCAGATACTTTTGGCTCCTTTCCCGTCTTTTCTTCTGGTGCTCCCATTATGTATATTTTGGGTGACTTAATGGAGTCTCTGGGTTGTCTGAGACTAATCAGTTTTCTGCCTTCTTCTCTCTCTGTTCTTCAGATCGTATGATCTCTACCAATCTACAGATTCACTAATTCCTTCTTCTGTCAGTTCAAATCTACTGTTGAGCCCCTCGAGTGAATTTTTCATTTCAGTTATACTTTTCAGCTCCAAGATTTGTATTTGTTTGTTTTTTGTGATTTCCCTCTCTTCAGTGATATTCTCTATTCATCATGCCTTTTCCTTCTTCCCTCTCCCTCAAGTCTTGTTATTGTAATTGCTTGTCTATTTGTTTGGTAACTAGTCAAACTATTTTGGTGGTCTCTTTGATCCCCACAATGTGAAGCCTCTGATACTGTGCCTTGGAGAAGGAAGCCATGGACAAGAGCACAGCCACCCTGGGATAACAGTGGTTTTGACAGGGCCCTCTTTGTCTCTTTCTTTCCCAGACTACACTCAGCTGTTAAACTCCACAAATTGTTGGCTGATTGGTCTATTGTTTTCAACAATGTCTTGAGCATTAAATTGCTCCCCAGTCCCATCCAGTTAAATTCAGACTCCTCTACAGGGAGCATTTTTGAGGTCATTGTTTGAGATTTATTCTGAACCCAGGAAAGCTGCTCTTAGCTATTTTACTGGTTGTCTCTGGTCACCTGTGTGGCTGATAGTTTAGTTTATATTGCTATCAAATCTCTTAGTCTCCTTTTAATTGCTTTCCTTCACACCCTCCACTGTTCTGAGAGAGCCCTTAGTCTTGAACTTCTCCACACTGTTGCAATTGAAGTAAGTACCTTTGGGAAGAGATTTGGGAGCTCATTGTTTAAGGCCCACATTTCCCCTGGGCAAAATCTGAGGCCAGCCTCTGGAGCTGGGGGTGGGGATTATGGAATGCTTCTCTGAGTGACTGCTGCTTTAGGAGAGATTGGGGGGTGGGTATGGAGACAGCTATAGCCTCTGATCTTCTTGGTTTGGTTTGCCTCTGCTGGCATCTGACCTCTGCTTTATAAACAAGCCAGGGCTAGGGTTGTGTGAAACCCAGTATTCTCAGCATGCCATGCCCAAGGTCAAGCCTCCATTCCATAGTGGGGCTGGATACAAGAAGGGAGCTCCCCGCCTCTCTGCTGAGCTTGCCCAGAACTGAGGCTCCACAGCAGACAGATAGGGGCAAGATGAGAAATGCTCACATTCTCTCCTGGGGGATACAGCCCTCATCTGTGACCAGCGGGTAGGGAGGGAATCCTCTGCTCTCAGCTGCAGTGTCTGGAGTGGAGTTTCCATCGTCCTGTGCTGGGGAGGGCAAGGAAGCAACAGTCCTTTTGTAACCACCACACTCATGTCCTCTTACTGAGTTTTGGTAGCTTCTCCTCACTTAATGCTTCTTCATTTGTTGTATGTCCTTGGGACCATTTCCAGAGACTTTAAATGGTGGTTTTGTAACAGTTTTCTTCAGTTTCACTAGGGAGCGGGTCTGCAGAGCTTCTTGGGCTGCCTTGCTGGAAGTCCATCCTCTAATTCATTTTTTGGAAGCCCTTTTTAACCTTAATTCCAAAAATCTGATAAGGATAATACCAAGATGAAACTGTAGATTAGTAGAAACTGTAGGTCGTTGTTATTATTATTTTTTAAGATTTTATTTTTCCTTTTTCTCCCCAACCTCCCCCGGTACATAGTTGTGTATATTTTAGTTGTGGGTCCTTCTACTTGTGGCATATGGGACGCCGCCTCAGCATGGCCTGACAAGCAGTGCCATGTCCACGCCCAGGATTGGAACCACCGAAACCCTGGGCCACCGAAGCAGAGTGCGCAAACTTGACCACTTCGCTACGGGGCCGGCCCACCATAGGTTATTACCAAATAATAAAAGTGCTAAGTAAAATGTTAGTGACTATCAATCTAGTAGTGATTCAGATGTGTAATACAGCAGTCCCCCCTTATCTGCAGTTTCACTTTCCACAGTTTCAGTTACCTGTGATCAACTACAGTCCGAAAATACTAAATGGGAAGTTCCAGAAATAAGCACTTCATAAGTTTTAAACTGCATGCTGTTCTGAGGAGCATGATGAAATCTCGAGTTGTCCCACTCTGTCCTGCTTGTGACTTGAATTGTCCCTTTGTCCAGCGTGTCCATGCTGCATATGCTGCCCGTCTGTCAGCCACTTAGCCGTCTCAGTTATCGGATTGACTGTGGTAGGATTGCAGTGCTCGTGTTCGCGTCACCCTCATTTTACTTAATGGGCCCAATGCGCAAGAGTGGCAATGCCAGCCATTCGGGTATGCCAAAGAGAAGCTATAAATTGCTTCCTTTAAGTGAAAAGGTAAAAGTTCTCGACTTAATAAGGAAAGGGAAAAAATCATATGCTGAGGTTGCTAAGACCTGCGGTAACTTTCTTACAGCATATTGTTATAATTGTTCTATTTTGTTATTGTTGTTAATCTCTTACTGTGCCTAATTTACCAATTAAACTTTGTCATAGGTGTGTATATACAGGAAAAACACCGTCTATACAGGGTTCAATACTAGCTGCAGGTTCAGGCATCCACTGGGGGTCTTGGGTCCCCTGCAGATAAGGGGGGACCACTGTACAATATAACTAAGTAAAGTTTGTCTCTGGAATACAAGGATGGTTCAATAAGAAATTGGTAACGTTATCAGCATAAAATACTAGAAATGAAAACTTTATATGCAAATAATGATTATATTCTTAGAAAATGAATGATTCCAGCAAAATGGTCTTAGAATTAATAGAATTTGATAAGGGGGTGGGATTCAAGATACCATACAAAAAGTAGTAGCTTTACTCCATTCTAGTAATAACCAATTAGAGACGTTAATGGGAAAAAAATCTACTCACAGTAACCACAAAATGTATGAAGCAACTAGGAATAAAGATTTAAGAAGAAAGGTATAGGATCTTAAACTCCAAGGATATAAAACAAGACTTTAATAATGGAGGAACATACTGTGCTCTTGATGGGAAACTTAATAGCAAAACAAAACAAAAACTAGTTCTCCCCATATTAATGTAGACAGTTAAGGGGACTGGATGAAATTGGTGTGTTTGTTTTGTTTTTTTTATGAGGAAGATTGGCCCTGAGCTAACATCTGTGCCAGTCTTCCTCTTTTGTATGTGGGACGCCTGCCACAGCATGGCCTGATGAGCAAGTGGTGCATAGGTCCATACCCAGGATCCGAACCTGGGCTGCTGAAATGGAGCACACAAACTTGATGACTACGCCACCAGGCTGGCTCCTGGATGAAACTGTTTTAAAGTTTTACGTTGTAGAATTAAGTCTAACAATAACCAGGAAAATTCTACAAAGGGGAGTAGTGAGTTCAGGGACTTCTGTTAGCAGATACAACTTCTTACAGAGCCACTGCAATTTAAAAACAAAAAAGTGATACTGCACAGTGCTAACAGAGAAACCAGAGGAGAGCCTCGTGAAAGATCCCAGTATGTTCTGGAACTTAGTATTTGTCCAAGTCAGTACAGGTCCCTTATCTGAAACCCCAGGGCCAGATGTTTTTGAATTAATTTTTGGATTTCAGCAAACAGCCACATGGTAACAATTACTAACACTCCCAGCAGGATCTTGGAAAATGCCTTGCAGTTGAAGCATCAATAATTCTTTAAGTGACTTGTACCAAGTGGGATAAATAAAGATCTTGTGTTCTGCCGCCAAAAGAGTTTTAGGGGCAAACTTTTCCTTTTGGATTTCAGATTTGTGGGTAAGGGATTACAGACCTATATGTCAGTTCAATAGAAGAAATGGTGGTTCATCTCATAAATTTCTAAGGAAAGTTGGACCCCTACCTCATACCATATACTAAATTCTAGAAATCTTAAATGTGAACAATAAAAGATAACAAAATTTAAAAGATTATTTATTTACCTTGAAGTTAGGGGAAGCCTTCCTGAGCAAGCCAGGAAACCCAGAGGCCATGGAGGAGATGACCTCATAGAAACACTGGGCAGGTGGCCCAGTGCACATATCAGAGCACTCAGATTCGCTGGTGGGCAGGGAGGTGCCACAGGAGGCAGCATATGTTGTTTTCTTTTTCATCCTAAAGCAAAAATATCCACCAGTGATAACATCTGATGCTGGCGGGGAGGCAGAGGATGAGGACATTGTTTGAATACTGGTGGAGGAAGCGCGACTTCACTTTTTTAGAGTACTGAGGCGCTGTCACTTTGGGGAGCGTGTTTGGTAGAATGAAAAGCACCAGCATGGAAGTATTTAACATTTTTCTTGTGGTGTTTGGTTATTGTAGCAGAAATCTGGAAACAATGTAAACGTGGCTCCTTTGGCCAAGTTGGGGTGTGTCCATCTTTGCACCTAGAGGGAGGAGGATAACGTGTTGGCAAGTGAGAAAGAGTTGCTGAGGAAATGGTCTGTCCTAGTATCCTAATTGTGCCTCTTTAACTTGTTTGATTTTGAGCATGCATGAGGTCTATTAAAATTTTCCCCAAGTAGTAGAGAAAATGTGTAAAGATAAAAAGTGCAGATGGGGAAAGGGAGTAGAAACAGCAAGTGAGATGGCCTTCTGAAATGTGAAGTCAAGAGTTGGCTGGGGTTCAGTGGGGGTCCTGGAGGCAGACTCCCCCCACCCCAAGCAGAAGAGTTCTGTCATTTTCCTTCTGCTTATGGCTTTACACGTTACCTTTCTGACAATGAAAGTGAGATTTGCCTGTGCCCTGTGAAGAAATCATTTAGCATTGTGGTGCAAATCCTCCCAGACAAAAAGGGTCAGGCCCATCACACACCTTTCTTAGTGTCCCAGGGGCAGATGAGCCCAGTTTAAGGACTGGGTGCTGTTCTTTTGAATGTGCGATTTCTCTAGCTACTTCTCCACTGAAGAACACTTAGGTGCTTTCCAGTACTCACTACTGCAACCAGTACTCATGCATGTTTCCGATTCTTAAATTTAGGATAGGTTCTGGGAGGGAATTACTGAGACAAGTTTTTACTTTTGATACATTCTATCAATCTTCTTTCCAGAAAATAAGTGAATAGTTGACTCTCACCAGCCGGGTAGAAGTGTCTCTTTTCAGCTTTGCCGTTTTGGGTATAATTCTTCATTGTGGGAATCCTATGGGTTAAAAGACGTATATCACTTAATTATCCTGTTCGACATTTCTATTTCCTGCTTTTCTATCCTCCCTGTCGATCCTAAAGAGCTCCTCGCATATTAGGGTAGTTGGCTCCTTGTTATGGGTTGCACATTTGGCTTTTGGTAGGTTTCTTAATTTATTCACTGCTTGTAGTTTTTATATAAGCAAATCAGATTTCTGAAATACAGCTGTAAAGACGTATGTCTTTAACCAGTTACACACAGTAAGTATGGTGTGGAAGGATGGAACATTTGAAGAAAGATCACATCAGGCCGTGGCTCCATGCTGGTAGAGTGATCCCACACTTGTACCAAAGGTACACTTACAGACTTACGCGTCTGGTTGGAATCCTTGTCACTGCTGAGCCCCAGAGGCGGAGGGAGGTGTGCAGGTGTGGGAGGGGTCCGCCATTCTGGCCGGGTCTGGGGTGGAGGACTTTCCGGCGCCCGGAGAAGCCTCTCCAGCCCCGCCTGCCTTGCCCGCAGCTCATGATGGAGCAGTCCAAGAAGTCTTCGCTCATGGTGGCCCGCAGCATCCTCAACAACAAGCTTATCAGCAAGAAGCTGGAGCGCTACTTGAAGGTGAGGTGCGGCCTGGCCGGTCCCCAGCCCTGGTCCCCCAGCGCCGGCCCGGGGGTCCTCCCTCCCTTCAGCATCTGCGCCCCTCCCCGCAGGGTGAGAATCCTTTCACCGACAGCCCCGAGGAGGAGAAGGAACAGGAGGAGGCTGAGGGCGGCACCCTGGATGAGGGGGCGCTGCTCGAAGCGGCAGGGGGCGCAGAGGGTGCAGAGGGCGCGCCAGCGCAGCCCCCCGTGCCTCCGGAGCCGGCCCCCGAGGCTACGTCCCCGCCACCGCCGCCTCCCCCGGAGGAGGAAGAGGAGGCCGTGCCCCTGCTGGGCGGGGCACTGCAGCGCCAGATCCGCGGCATCCCGGGCCTCGACGTGGAGGCCGACGACGAAGAGGAGGGTGGAGGGGGCGCCCCGTGACCCGGACCGGGGCGGGCGGGACCCGCGTGGCTGAGAGCGGAAGCCGAGCCTAATAAAGTTCTTCCCCTCCACTTCCGCTTCGTTGGTGTGTCAGTGTGCGGCGCCATCGGCGGGGGCGGGAGCCGGGACTGTGCGGACGGGTGGGGTGCGCCTGCGCGCGGGACTTGGCGCGCTAGGTGCGCCTGCGCCCCAGTGGCGGGAAGGAGGGAGAATGCGCCTGCGTGCAGCGAGGCCCCGCGGCCTGACCAAAAGTCCCAAGATGCTGTGATCGCTGATCCCCAGCAACCGGAAGGCCCGCTGGGGCGACAGGGGTGGGCCCGCGTGAAAGCCAGCCAATGTTAGCGCGCGGAAGGAGTGACGTGTGCGCTTGGTCTCCACTGGAGGTCGGGAGGTTTGTTGAGCGCATGCGTCCTGCGGCAGCCTAGGAAAAGGGGTTGCCGGGGGGCCGAGACGAAGACATGGAGCAGGGCTACGGAGGTGGGTACGGCGGCCGGCGGGGAGTGGGGCGGGCGGCTGCTGCTCGGGCGGCGCAGCCGCCGACGCGCGGAAGGCCGCGGGCCCGGGCCCGAGCCGGAGTGCGGCCGCCACAGCGCGGCCTGCGGAGAGGAGGCCGGGGCGCGCGCGCCGCCCATTGGACCCCGACGCCGTCGCTCCCGGCGCTGCGTGCGGATTGGCCGGAGGGGCCCGAGGGGTCGGCGGGGCTCGCGGGCCGACGCGCGGCAGGCTTCAGGGGTCGCCCGGGGCCGCTCGGGCCGTCTCTACTTCTCGGGCCCCGCGGGGCGGGCCGGTCCGCCGCCCCCGCGGCTCGTGAGCCCGCCCTCCTCTCTGCAAGACGCCACAAAATGGCGGCGCCGGGCCGGCGGGGCGGGGCGGGGCGGGGCGGGGGCGGGTCTCCCGCGCGGTGCACGTGGCCGCGGCGCGCGCCCCGGAGCCGTGTGCGGTGCGGCGTGGCCGAGGGCGGCCTCGGCGGGGCCGCGTGCCCCCTGCTCTGCGCTGCGGCGCGGACAGACCGGGGCCTGCTCCTGGCGCCCCTGGTGGCCTGCGTGTCCAGAAACAGAGCCTCCTGGGAGGCCTTGGTGGGTGCTGGGCGGCTCGGGCGCCCGCGGGGCCGCCGGAACGTGCGGCGCGGCCCGTCCGGGGTGCGAGGTCCGAGCAGGCAGTCTGAGGGTGGCCGCGGCGGCTGCTGAAGTGGTTGCTCCAGAGGCGGCGGCGTCCGCGGGGACCGGGCGGCGGGAGCTGTGCGCGGTGTCTTCGGGGTGGGAGGAGCTCCGCCCGGCTGCCGGTCTTCCTTCCGGTCCGACTGGTCCCCCCTCTTCGCCCACCTTCCCGCCAGGTCTTTTGGCCAGGTGTCCTGCCTCGCGCCCCACGCCCCCACCCTCCTCCTCCCGGTAAACCGGTCAGGCTCAGATGCTGTGGCCTGCAGGAATCCTGTAGCTTTTCTGTAGGACGTGTCTCAGGACCCGCTCAGCCTTGTCATTGCTCCCTTGGTGGTGGCAGGCACCTAGATCTGGGTTCGGGTCCTTGTTCTTCCGTTCCCCAGCTCCAAGATCTTGGGCAGGTGACGGCTTTTGGAATCTCTGGGTGCAACTGGGCAAGTAGTACCTATTTCAAGGGTCGTGGCAAGGTTACGTGAGTAGCATATGCCACTTAGTTAGACCAGTGCCCTGCGGTGAAGGGGTCACTCGCTGTTAGAGTAGCTGCTCTGCCTTTCTGTTGCACAGATGCGGCTGTGTGGCCTGCAGAGTGCCGGCTTCAGCAGTATGACTTTGAATCAAGTTCCCTAATTTCTGAGCCTTAGTTTCCTAATCTATGAGTGGCATTTGGGAATGACAGCTAATGGGTGCTGAGTGGGTGTCATGTGTTGCCACATAGCTGGCACACGGTTAGTTCTGGGAATGGAGGCAGGGATACATTTTTGCTTCGTAAAGGTGAAGTCATTTGACAGGTGTGGATGGCCGCCTGTTCCCCAGTCTGCTAGGTTCCAGGGACACAGATGAAGAGGGGCGAGACAGATGCTGCCATGGGGAGCTTGGAGGGAAGAGAGTCGCCACAGAGAGAAGAGTTCACTTGGATGCCTTAGGGCCAGGCTGGAGCCCTGGGACTGGAAGGCTCAGGAGCATTAGAGGCTTCCTATCACATAGAAGTGAGGCCTAGAGAGGCATAGTTGTCTCCAAATTCTGGAGTTTGTTCCCAGTTATGGGGTCCTCATGGCTGCTCAGTGGGTGGGCCAAACTGGGTATCGGGGGGATGGGGGACTGTGTCCAAAGGCCAGGCTAACTGGTGACTCATCCTGTGTCATCCTCAGTTGGACTGAGGCTTAGGCCAGTGTCCCTCAGCCGTCAAGGGGCAGAGCTGGCCCAGAGACCAGTTCCCTCTCCTCTTTTTTTTGCTTTGACCTCAAGCAGGTGGAGTGTGGTGATGTACTTAGCCTGTTGTGGGCATTTAGGACAGTGCTGTCGTCGTGCTGCCTTCTGGTATGGCTGGCACTGAGGAGATTCCTTTAGGCTCCTCGGAAGCACCCATATTCTGGTGTGAGAAATAGGATCCTAACTCAGAGGTCTTTTGTTCACAGGCTATGGGGCATGGAGTGCTGGACCCACCAACACCCAGGGTAAGTGGGACCTGCTTTTTGGGGAGGCTTGGGCTCCCTGCCGCCCAAGGCACCAGCATGACAGAGCTGTTCCTGATGCTGTCCCAGGAACAGGGGACTGTAGCCTAGAGAGGCTGACATGGGGGTAGGGCTAGTCCAGGGGCTGGGAAACCTTTTCTGTGAAGAGCCAGGTAGTAAATCTTTTCCGCTTTGCAGGCCACACGTTTCTGTAGTGCAAAAGCCACCACAGATGACTTATAAACAAGTGGACGTGGCTGTGCACCAATATTTACTTGTGGGTACTGAAATTTACACATCATATAATTTTCACGTGTCATAAAGTAGCCTTTACTTTAATAACGTGTTTTACTCCAAGTAAATAGCTGAGGGCATAATCGAAGACTTTTACAACTAACAAACTTTATATTTTAGTAGAATTAGACTTAAAAGGTTGAGCAGATACACAGAGTTCTATTCGCTCCTCTAGTATAGTTTCTCTTATTTGTGGGATACATTTGTTACCAGTAATAAACCAATGTTGATACATTGTTGTTAACTATAATCCAGGGTTTACATTTAATGTTCAGTTTCTGTTGTACAGTTCTGAGTTTTGACAAAACTATAAATGATGAATTTTATGTCAAAATTCGTATGTCATGAAATAGTCTTTTGATTTTTTTTCTCTTTTTCTTCCCCAACCATTTAAAAAATTCAAACCCATTCTTAATCTACGGGCAGTACAAAAACAGGCGGTGGGCTAGATTTGGCCAGGCACCTGTTTGCTGACCCTGTTCTGGAGTCTAGATAGGATGCTCAGCGTGTTTGAAGGTGATGAGGTTTTCTGCTTTTTGCCAGCATCTGTTCAGGGGCTGGGACGAGGGTTCCTTCGTTTACTGAGCCTGGGACTTGCCTCAAGCACTGTTGGGAGTGGGGTCACTTTTCACCTGTCACTGAGTTTCTTGGGAGGAGGGCTTCCTTGTCACCTGTCACTTGGGCACATCAGTTTCCTTGCTCAGTTCTGAGGACGCGATTTTCCACTGCTCGATGTACTCTCCATGTTGTCGGTGGTGCCTGAGCTCTGGCTCCTGGTGAGAACTGGCACTTCAGAAGGGCCCTGCCAGGGGGCCTGGCCTAGCTGGTGGCCTGCACTGAACAAGCTTCCTGGGAAGGCCGCGTGCCCTTTTCATTGCCCCGCCCAGGAGAGGAGCCCTGAGTGTGCTCAGCTGAGTGCTCTGTAGGAAAGGAGTTTTACAGCTCAGGGGCCCCAGCCTCTCCTGGCCCTCATGAGCACTGCCACAGCCACCCACAGCCCTGGCCCCATGGGTAGTGGAGTGAGGTGACAGCTGTCTTTCAACATCCAGGCAGGGGTTGGGGGCATGGTGTCTCAGGTGCCTTTGTCCTGCAAACAAAGCTCTTGTGTGTTTTTGTTTCCTCTAAGGTGCATATGGAAGTGGTGTGGCCAGCTGGCAAGGTAGGCCCTTCTGAGGGTTCACGGGTAGGCGAGTGGGCCTCTGGTCAGCCACCCAGAGGGGCTGGGACTCAGGGACCCCTATCTCCCATCTTAGCTGTGCTCACAGCTCTCCCAAAGGCTCAATGGGTTGGGCCTGAGGTGTTGAGGGCTGGGGCTGGCCTCCAGAGCTTGTGGGGGCCGTGGGGGGTAGGGTGGGGTTGTGCTTGTGTCTGTCAGCAGCCCCAGCTGCCATTCCTGGGCTCTAAGCTACGTCTGGCTTTGGGTGGGGAGCAAGTATTCGGATCTGGTACACAGAACCCCTCGCCCAGAGCTGTGGCTGTGCCCCTGCCCTCCTCCTCCTGCCTCTTGTTAGGTGATGTGTGCAGTGTGGGGTGATGCCTGTGGCACTTGGTCTCATGACCCTCTTCTTCCCTGTGGGCAGTGAGTGCTTCTCCCCAGATGTGTCCACCATGGATTGGCCTTGTGGTTGCTGAAGCCCAGCTTGGCTCTTCCTTTCTCTGGCAGGTTATGAAAACTACAACTTCTATGGTGCCCAGAACACCAGCGTTACCACAGGAGCGACCTACAGCTATGGCCCAACCTCATGGGAGGCCGCCAAGGCCAGCGATGGTCTGGCGGCTGGGGGCCCTGCAGTACACTTGGCTTCTTATGGCCCAGAGCCATGCACCGACAATTCCGACTCTCTCATTGCCAAGATCAACCAGCGTTTGGACATGATGTCCAAGGAAGGAGGCAGGGGCGGGAGCGGCAGCAGTGGGGAGGGCATGCAGGACCGGGAGAGGTGATTATGGACCTGAGCCCTTCCCCGGCTTTGTGCAGATGGGAGTGGGCACCCACTTTTCCAGGGAGGGCTCTTCCCTGGCTCCCTCCCGAGCGTAGAGTGAATGAGTTGGGCCAATGTTGGGGCAGAGACATCGTAATAGGACTTGCTGGTTTCCTGAGTGCTGGGGCTTAGGTCACGGCTGTCAGCTAAGACTCCTTATTTCTGCATCAGGCACCTTGCAGACCCTCCACACTCTTGTGGCCGAGTGTTCCACGCCCCTCATTCAGCAATGCTCTGGGGGTTGTGGGTCTGTTTTGCCTTTAGAGCATTCAGGAGGGGTGATGGGGGTTTGGTTTGCTGTTCTGAGCCTGGGAAAGCCAGCGTGGTGGAGGCCTCGAGGTTCCGAGTGTGGTGACAGGCTGTGCTTTCATTGCAGCTCCTTTCGCTTCCAGTCGTTCCAGTCCTATGACTCCAGGCCTTGCCTGCCCGAGCACAACCCCTACCGCCCCAGCTACGGCTACAACTATGACTTTGACCTGGGGCCTGACCGCAATGGTGGCTTTGGCGGTCAGTACAGCGACTGCCGGGACCCAGCCCGTGAGCGGGGCTCCCTTGATGGCTTCATGCGCGGCCGGGGCCAGGGCCGCTTCCAGGACCGAAGCAACCCCAGCACCTTCATGCGCAGCGAGCCCTTCATGCCACCTCAGGCCTCGTCGGAGCCCCTGTCGGCTCCCTGGACTGAGCTGAACTACGTGGGTGGGCGGGGCCTTGGAGGCCCCTCCCCTAGCAGGCCACCATCCCTCTTCTCCCAGTCCATGGCCCCTGACTTCGGAGTGATGGGCATGCAAGGGGTGGGCAGTTATGACAGCTCTTTGCCCTACGGATGTGTCCGGTCCCAGACCCGGATGAGGGATCGGGTAAGCCTTTGCCAAGTTCTAATGTGTCGTCTTTGTTTTTCTTTTTAAACAGCTTTATTGAGGTGAAATTCATATATTGTAAGATTCACTGAGTTTTAAGTGTACAGTTTGACTCAGTAAAAATGTACAAAATCGTGCAACTTTCACCACTAATTTTAGAACATTCTTCTCAACCCAGAAAGAAATCTGCAATTAGCAGTCACTCCTTGTTCTCTCCCCCAGCCCCTGGCAACCACTAATCTACAGATTTGTCTGTCCTAGATGTTTCATATGAATGCCGTCATACACTATGTATGACGTGTTTTGTGTCTGGCTGCTTTCACTCAGCATACAGCTTTTGTGGGAGAGATTTTTCAACTATGTTGCCGTTCTTGGTTTTCTTAAAAGACCGTTTCTGGTTTTGTTCTCTGATCTTGGAAGCTCTCCATTCTTCATTTCTCTGGGGTATCTTAATGGTCCGGGTCAGTGGTACATTGACATATGCTTGTGTCTGTAGCCCAGGAGGAGAGGGTTTGACCACTTCGGCGCAGACAGCATGGGCAGGAAACGGAAGCAGTTGCAGATCTATGATGAGCCGGATGCTAAACAGGCCCGGGCTGACAGCGACGGAGATGTTTCTGAAAACGGTAGGCCTAAGGGGCCAGTAGGCCCAGGTGGGTGTAAGATGGGTCAGTTGCATACTTGGTGCTCTGCCGCCTATTTGTGCAGTAGACGTGCAGGAACTCGAGGGTAGTATGTGTCTCCCATGCTCCCATAGCCCCCATTGTACTTGGGACAGGTGTCGTCCCTCTGGACAGTGAGCTTGGGAGGGTGAAAATGGAGTGAGCCAACTGCCTAGGGGCTGACCCTCTTCCTTTGTGTCTGGTAGATGATGGAGCTGGTGACTTCCGGTCGGGAGATGAAGAATTCAGGGGTGTAAGTCCACTCTTACTGACTAACCTTTGTTTCTAGTGCAGGATCTCTTACTTCCTTTAGCGTTTTTCTCACAAAGAGGTGGTAGCAGTGGTGTGGTAGACTCAACTCTTCCCAGTGAGTGGCTTTAATAGCTTGACTCACAGCTAGGTTTTAAGAGTTTTCTCTTTGTAGCAATCCTTCCCTTCCTGTGTCCTTGTGTGACGCACCCGGCCGCACACACGGGGAGTGCAGTGGCTGTGTGGGCTGAGGCTCCCAGACACAACCTGGGAACTTGCCTGCTGCCAGCTCCGTGCTGGTGCTGAGCTGCTCCACCTCGCTCATCACGGCCAGACCCAGAGCCAGGCCTTCAAGTCGCCCATAGCCAGGGCCCTGCCAACACCCAGGCAGTGAGCCTTGCCTTCCCTGCACGCTCCGCCCCAGGTCTTTGGTAGGGCCTGGATAGCTGGGTGTGGGAAGGCTTCGTCCACGTGCTTCTTGATGGTCAGATGGGTTTGGGGAAGCAGGGAGGGGGCAGGATACAGTGAATTTTCATCCTTTCCAAGGATCTCGCTCACTCCCTGTCTGGCTGGCTTAGATCTTGAGTCTGGGAATCTCTGTATTTGCTGATTTAATCTCCCGTTCGATGCCTAAGGAATGGGCTCTGTTTCAATTTTCAGTTAGAGAAATCATTTTTATCTACCCCTGCTTTTATCTACCCCTGGTAAATATAAGCAAACGGCTTGGGAAACTTGATCAAGCCCATTTTCAGTAAAGGACGTTGGAAGTAACATCTTACAAATTGGGCTTTCTTGATATTTGGCTGATGGACAGGTGCCTGGCGTTCCCACCTGCAGAGCTGTGCAGGTGTATGTTCGCCAGAGGCCGTTCTTTAGCTTTAGAAAGAACTGAAAGAGGGTCAGCGGCGTTAATAAAAAGCATGGTAGCTGTAACAGAATCTCAGAAGGTACCCAGGAGTCGTGACAGCACATGCTCAGCCTCCATCCCACAGCCCTGAGACTTGTCCTAACACACGAGCTGTGTTTCTGGTGGCACAGTGACTCCCAGGTGCTGGTAGGGAGCTGGGCTGGTTGTGGAGAGTTCTGGAAACTCCACCTTACTGCCTGATTTTGCATGTGCCTTTTTTCAGGAGGACGAATTCTTCGACTCGGGGAGGCAGAGAGGTAGGCATCGCCCAGTAACCCTTTGAACTCTCCTGTGTCTGCCTGGCTGCCACTCAGTGCTTGACTCCCGGCTGGGCTTCTGAGCAAGCCTGGGGTGTGGATGTGAGGGGCGCTGGTGGCTCAGGGCAAAAGAGGGGCTGTGGCCACCGGGTGGGCCTTGGTCATGGTGCTCTCTGCTCCAGTGTTTGGAGCAGCACTTGCTGGAAACTGGTCTGTTTGCCTCGCTCACTGCAGGCTTCACAGAGAAAGGGGGATCTCACCTCTGGGTGTCTGCAACAGCTTGCACTCGTAGGGAAGGGAGAGTCAGAAATGCAAGGGAGCAAAGAAAAGGTGCCCTCCAGGTGTCTCTTCTGTTCCCCCTTGGCCAATGCAGGTCCCTGTACTGTTTTCTCCTGGGCTTCATTCTGTCCACAGTTCCCTCAGTTGCCAGCCCAGGGTCGGGCTCTCTGCCTCTGTGTGGCGGGGATACTGACAACTGCAGTGCACATTGCTGTGTGGGATGGAGCTCGGACGCCTGCCCGTGTTGGGAGCTCGGGGCGGGGGAGGCCTGTGAGGTATATCTGGCCCAGATCCTCCAGAGGCGATCATTGCTCAGCAGGTCTCATCATTCCCAGTGCAGAGACCTAAGACTCCCAAGTGGCAAGAGCAGAGCAAAGTTAAACCCCTCGGGGGCACAGAGCAGCAGCTGAGCCAGGATGGCCTTTGAGCTCACCCTGTTCCCATCGTCGGTCCATGGCTGGTTCCCCCCAGTTGCAGCCTGGCTCCGCTCCCATAAACTCTGAAGGCCCACTGCCCCTGCTCCTTCCCTCAGGTATTCAGGCTTAGCCAGCCCTCTGAGGTTCCCCCACCCCATTCATTGTGGTGATTATGTCTATAGCATGGGACCACACACAGCATTTAGTAGCTCTTGCAGCAGGGTAAATGCTAAAGCAAAGGTGACATGTTTATTGCGCGCAGGTCCTGCTACCTACCTGGGATGACTTTGCTATTAAACAGCAGTAATAGTTTCAGGCAGTGACCTCTTGCCAAAAATCCCACACGCCCTTTTGAGAGGCTTCTGAGCAGCGCACGCCGGTCGCCATCTTCGTGGGACAGTCTCGTGACTGGCATCAGGGGTAGGGGTTACAGTTCAGATGCTTATCCAACCTTTTTTCAGTGTCTGGCCCTGAGCCACCGTGACCTGGCCTGGCCTCACGCTGGGATGCTGGGCTGCATGGCTCTCAGAGGAGCTCCTGCACTGGCCCCAGGGGACAGACGGAGGACCGAATGGTCTCTTCCCACTTTTGTTTCTAGGATTGCTTCCCATGTAGCCCTGGGAAAGCCCTAGATTGACAGTTTTGTGAGTGGAAGATAGAGTTCGGGCCAGCAAGGACTGTCAGACCTGCTGAGGCCCTAGTTCAGAGGAGGCCGACGGGACGGTCGTCATGGTCCACCTGGAGGTGGGATGGAGGGTGGTCAAGCGGCTTGCTTTATTTTCCGAGGCCTTCCAGCTGCTGCCTCCTTATCTGGGAAGAATTACTTTTCTCTCTCCTTAAGTGACGTTGGGAGAAGGCCCAATGGTAGGGCACTGGATTGGAAAAGCAGAACAGGGAGGACAGAGCAGGTTGGCCACAGTGTGAATGGGATGGGCGGGCCATGTCCCTGACCCAAGCCATCCTTATTAGCCACGAGGGGAGTGAGGTGACTCCCCTGGGAGCTCCCAAGAGTTCTCATCAAAGGCCCATCCCTGTTGGGAGCCTTTGACAGCCCCTTGGTGCCTCAGGGTGTCTTGACCCTGCCCTGTGAAGGTGGCGGCAGGGCGTGGGGTGCGGTGGCTGAGCGGCGGCCCCCATCAAGGCCCCGGTGTTCAGCTTCTCAGAATGTCTCGAAGGGGCATCTCTGTTGCAGGAGAGAAGGACGATGAGGATGATGAAATGAAGAAGAGAAGGGAAAAGCAAAGGAGGAGAGACAGGATGCGAGACCGAGCGGCTGACAGGTGAGGCGGGAGGTTGGCTGGACCTGGGCTCTCTCAAGCTCTTGAGCTCGTCCGTCTTCGCTCCATGATGCAGGGAGAGCTGGGTTTGATCTGACTCCAGGTGTCTGTTGGGAAATCCTAGTCATGTTGGTGGGAGACAAAACTTGGGAAACAAATGTGGAAGCACGTCCTTGCCAAGGGGTCTATGAGGCCTTCACATGCCCTCCTGCAGGCTTGTGGGGAGTTCCCTTATCCCTTGGCTTGTGTCTGTTAGCTGCTAAGAAGGTGCTTTGGGTGCCTTGTCCAAATCCAGACCACCTCTGGAGTTCGACCTAGCAATCATATACATATAGATGTTTTAGTCAGGATTTTGTGGGGCCGGCCCTGTGGCCGAGTGCTTGAGTTTGTGCACTCAGCTTTGGTGGCCCAGGGTTTCGCTGGTTTGGATCCTGGGTGCTGACATGGCACCACTCATCAGACCATGCTGAGGTGGCGTCCCACATAGCACAACCAGAAGGACCTACAACCAGAATATACAGCTATGTACTTGAGGGCGTTGGGGAGGAGAAGAGGGAAAAAAAAGAAGATTGGTAATAGATGTTAGATGCCAATCTAAAAATAAAGATTTTCATCTCTAAATACAGAAAGAAATGCAGGAGTACAGAGGCCAGAGGCTGTTGGTGTGACCACACCATGTGCCTCTCTCCCTGTTCAGTGATCGTCTGCTGACTAGAAACGTAAACCACTGGTGGCCATGTGAGCACTTGGTTGCCGAGACCTTGACCACACACAGCTGTTTCTTTAGTACAGGTTCTCTTTATAACTTGAGGGGACTGCTTGCCCTTAAGGCTCAAACGGGGTAGTGGTTTTCCTGTGCAAAGAAATGCTTAGCAAAAGAGCTAACAGTACAGTCTGGGAAACCAGTAACTGACAAGTGGGAGCTTCCAAGTGTTATCGAAATTAGTGGGAACTCTTGTTTTTAAACAGATAGATAAGTGATGGCTAGATTAGATCTATTTTCATGCCATGTGGGAACTGAGATGACATTTTTAAAGGACTCTTTAGACTCCACTCTTGTGACTGAGGATCCTCAGAGACTTGGAGAAGTTGTCACAGAGGAGGTGAAAATGCAGCAGGGAGGTGTGAACTGTACATTTCTCTGGTGGCTTCCTGACGGTCCTATACACAGGGCCTGGGAGACTCTCCTCCACGCCTCTCTCATAGGGATCTGCAAAAGCAAGTGTCTTGTGCTTGTCTAGAGATCAGAAGCCAGGCATTGGGGGCCAGCAGAAGTGTGAGTCTGCAGGGGAGGAATCCCGAGTGCCACAGGGCCTGCGCTCTTCCCCGAGAAGGGCCTGAGGCCCCTCGGCAGAGCTGAGGGAAGCAGTGCCCCACTTTGGGGCCTGGGGGTTGCAAGCCACTCTCCCCTTGCTGTATAGCATGATTGTATTTGGTGAGATTTTGGAAGCACATGACAAAGGAACCTCAGTAGATTTTGACGTGACGTGTCTTTACGTTGAGTCCCAGGAGAGAACTGATCTTAGGCTATATGAGTTTTGAATTGTGTGAGGGCTTCAGGAATTCCTCCATAAATTGCGATTGCCTTGTATCACCCTGTGGCTGTAGAAAGAAACACATCTGAGAAGCTATGGAGTTAGGTGCTGGGCCTCCAGGGCAGTGGGCTGGAGGCCTTAGGGAGTCCACAGTTTTGAAAACTCTCCATGTTAGGGTGTTCTCTTGTCAGCTTTTGGGCTAGAAAGAGTGGTATGGTAGTAAATTGCCACATGAGTCATTTTCCAGAAATACTTGCAAGGTTGTATTCCCATTCTTAAGATGGGGAAACTTGGGGTAACTGCTACTCTGATGCCCCATGAGAAGTCAGAAGTCTTGGTTCAGAAATTGCTTCTCATTTCCATTTTAGTTCTAACCAGAGATGAACTGGTTATCCCTGTATCAGTTCTTCTTTTGTTTTGTTTCTCCAGGATTCAGTTTGCCTGTTCTGTGTGCAAGTTTCGTAGCTTTGAAGATGAGGAAATCCAGAAGCATCTGCAAAGCAAATTTCATAAAGAGACACTGCGGTTTATAAGCACCAAACTGCCTGACAAGACAGTGGAGTTCCTCCAGGTGAGGCACACGCGGCCTCCATTATGGTGTTTCCCAGTGATCCTACAGGTGGCAGGTCCCTCCCGGAGAAGGGAAGGGGAAGGGAAGAAGGAGGCCTCCACTTGGAAAAGGCTTCACTTTCCAGAATGACAGTGCAGAAGTCCCCAAGTCAGAGGAACAGCTGAGCTCCAGCCGTTGTAGTTCCCACTCGTTCTGCCCACAGAGCTGCTCGGACAGCCATCTTCCCACCCTCAGGGCAGCTGAGACAAGGCTGCCATCTACTAGGGGCTTGGCAGCCACCCTTAGTGACCTGCGTCTGGTGCAGTTGAGAAATAACCACATGTGCCACCCTTTCCTCATTTCATTTGGTGCCATCCCCCAACCCCTCTAGGAATACATTGTAAACAGGAATAAGAAAATTGAGAAGCGACGTCAGGAATTGATGGAGAAGGAAAGCACAAAACCAAAGCCAGATCCTTTCAAAGGTGAGTTGTGATCCTGGGGTGCACCCTTCCACGTGGTACTAAGGCAGGTGACCGCGGTGTGGAGCCAGCACAGGGCTGCTGAAGACGTGGTATGAAGACTCATGGGAGGGGCACTTAGTGGGGAAAGAAACCCTCAAAGTGTGGCCTCATGTGGATCCTGGCTCTGCAGGCAACTCACCGGAGTGATATTAAGCACTCTGAAGTTTTTTCCTCCTTTGTATGAAGAGAAAGGACCGGAAGGATGAGAAAAGTCTGAAGTTTAAAATTCCCAGGTGTAGAGGCTGGCTGTTCTGACCCCACCGTCCTGCTGGAGGGCAGGCAACTGCCTGTCTCATATTCTGTCCGTACAGAATCCTTGGAGAGGACTGCAGGGAGAACATGTGGGCTGTGTCAAGGAGTGGGAGGAAAGCATCGCTTGTATGCTGTCCCAAACCCCACAAGACTTGTGTTTCATCCACAGGGATTGGCCAGGAGCACTTCTTCAAGAAGATCGAGGCTGCTCACTGCCTGGCTTGCGACATGCTGATCCCCGCACAGCACCAGCTGCTGCAGCGGCACCTGCACTCTGTTGACCACAATCACAACCGCCGGGTGAGTCCCCTCCCGGTGCAGGGCTGCCAGTGGGTGAGGTTCACAACCTGCTGAGGGGCTCTTGCCATATTCCGTCAAGTCTGTCACTTCATCAGTTAATTGTAAGATACATCCCAGTTTCTACTAAAATGTATTGCTTAGAATGGATTAAATACAGTGGCTGAAACTCTCTTGGTTTGAGAATGTTCCTTGTAACCCACACAAGTAGAATGCCCCCGTTGCTGACAAACTGGGTTTCATGCAAGCTAAGGGTGAGGGCCCTTCACAGCAGAGTGACCTGGGGGACCCAGGGTTAAGGGCTGGTTTGGTCCTTGCTAGCTGATGGGGCCTGAGGCTAAAAATTTAGCTATAGGTCAACAAGTTTTTCTGTAAAGGGTACAATTGCAAATATTTTTGGCTTTGCAGGTTAGACAGTAAGTAAAGGAATGGGTGTGGCCACGTTTGGCCTGCAGGCTCTAGCTTGCTGAGCCCTGGTTTAGATCTCTCTCCTTAGTGTACCCATCTAAGAAATGGAGCTATCAATACCTGCCTACCCATCTCCCAGTATTATTAAAGATCAGCCAAAAAGCACTGTATTAAACAAGGGATTATTGTATGCATGTGTCAAGCTGTAAAATAGTCAAATGGTTGGAGTATTGGTACTTCTGCTGTTGAATTTGCTTATTATAAAGTCAATATAACTGAAAAAATTGAATAAAGAAAAAATTTGCCCTTTTCCCCTACCTAGTCCACAAAGCTTCAGATCTGTAAATGTTTGTTTCATCCTGGCCTATACACATGGTACCTGGACATCAGCGGTGTGTCTGCTTTTATCTTTCAGATTATCAGGTTTTCTACAGTTTCAGTCTCAGTTCCGATGTCTCTCTAGTACCTTCTTCTCACACTCTCAGATTCTGGCATTTGGGATTTGCCATAGTGAAGAAAGATATTAGTTGTCTCTACATATGGCTGATCTCAGGGAACTCGATGTGACCTGGCTGGTGTGTTCTCTTGTTTCTCGACATTTTTAAAAGCCCACGTTTGGTTCCCTTTGCAGTTGGCTGCTGAACAGTTCAAGAAGACAAGTCTCCATGTGGCTAAGAGCGTTTTGAACAACAGACATATAGTGAAGATGCTGGAAAAATACCTCAAGGTTTGTGCTTAGGAGTCCAATGGACAGGAAGAGCTTTTGAAAAGGAGGATAAAGTGTATGAGTATGAAATGGTATCCTGAGTGCAGTATGTAGCATTTCTGAGTCTTTTGAAGAATTGAGGCACGTTGGAACGTATCAGGCTTGGGAATTCCACAGCTGGATTTTCTGAGACTCAGTGATTGCCTGGGAGCTCTGGGCTGTGGTCCTGTTTGGTTACTTTGTGCGGTGGTGCTGACTCTCCCACCATGAGAAACCTGCATTATCTATCCATAAAATACTGAGCAAATAATGGTAAGGTGCTTTAAAAAAAAAACCAGGGTAGATGACAATTGTCCAAGAAAGAAACTAAAAAGAGATTATGCTGGCAGAGCCAAGTGACAATGAAATGGAGGATGGAGGGGAGGGAAGAGCCAGATGCGCCACAACTACTGAGCCGTAGTTACAGGAGCAGAGTGAAAAAACCCCAAAGAGGGTGCCCTGGAGAGAAGTCTGGTCGGAAGAGCCCCTGGTTCCTCCTCGGGAAGCTCGTGCTATACGCTCGGTCCCATGACTTCGACCTTTGGGACTGGCAGTCAGCCTCCTGCACAGCCTGACAGGACCTGTTGGCTCTCCTCTCAGTGATTAAATGCTTCAGGACTTGACAATTCATTCCATCCGTTAAAGACATAGAATTTAAATACCCAGTTTAAGAACTATGACAGATGAGTGTTTTACCTTTGTGGGTTAAACAAATTTAAAGTCTCTGCAGTCAGGTGTAGACTCAAGCTTCTAAATACTGTATTTTAAAACACAGTTCCTGATCTGATAGTGATAATGTTTCGTTTATCTAACCTAGAGACAGTTCAAGCATATGGTCGTGAGAAGTTTGGCTTCTGAGAGAGGCAGACTTGAGTTTGAATCCTGACCGGTCGTTGTTTAATATTTTGACCTGAACAGTTACTGATCTTTGGGTCTCATTTCCTCATCTGTAAAATGGGGATAACCCTTGTGCCAGGGCTGTGAGCTTAAATGAAACTAACATTTAAAACAGTTTGAGGCGGGCTGGCCCAGTGGTGCAGCGGTTAGGTTTGCACGTTCCGCTTTGGCAGCCTGGGGTTTGCCCATTGGGATCCCGGGTGCGGACATGGCACCGCTTGGCATGCCATGCTGTGGTAGGTGTCCCACATATAAAGTAGAGGGACATGGGCACGGGTGTTAGCTCAGGGCCAGTCTTCCTCAGCAGAAAGAGTAAGATTGCCAGTAGTTAGCTCAGGGCTAATCTTCCTCAAAAAAAAAAAAAAGTTTTGGGGCTGGCCTGGTGGCACAGTGGTTAAGTTCGCACATTCTCCTTCGGTGACCCAGGGTTCACTAGTTGGGATCCCAGGCGCAGACGTACGCACTGCTTGTGAAGCTATGCTGTGGCAGGCGTCCCACATATAAAGTAGAGGAAGATGGGCACGGATGTTAGCTCAGGGACAATCTTCCTCAAAAAAATAAAAGTTTTAACTTCCTGTTATGAGGCTTTTTTTTTTTTTAATTGGGTTAAGAAATCCTAGGTATTTTGACTTTACCTCATGGTTATGCATTTGAATACAAAGTGCAGAATAGTTCTGGTCAAGCTTTTCTGAGATGTCTTTTCTGCGTCAGGCTCCAAGAGCCTGTAGGACTAACTCACGGATATAGTTTAAATAAGTGTTTCTCTTGTTGATGCTGCCCAACATAAAAACACAAGCTCCCAGCAACCTGGGCCTTCTTCCATTTCTCATTTGGACAGTTCTTTAGATTACACTGACTTGTGTTTCCTCTTCTTGGCCAGGGTGAAGACCCTTTCACCACTGAAGCCGTTGATCCAGAAATTGAAGGAGATGACAATTTAGGAGGTGAGGATAAGGAAGAGACACCTGAGGAGGTGGCTGCAGAAGTATTAGCTGAGGTGATTACGGCAGCAGTGAGAGCAGTAGATGGGGAAGGAGCACCTGCCCCAGAGAGTACTGAAATACTGGCTGAAGGGGAAGGGCCCATGGACACGGTGGAGGCCACCAGTGGTCCCCACCTTGAACAGCTGCTGGAAGTGGAGACACCCTGTGGAATGGTGCCTGAGAAGAGCAACACCGAAGGTGAGGCTGGAGATGGAGCTGCTGAGGCTGGAGGAGAAGCTGCCGAGGCTGGAGGAGCAGCAGAGACCCTGGCAGCAGAGGTAGAAAGCACTGCTCCTGCCCCAGGTGCCACAGAAGCCGAAGTGGAACAAAATGATGCAGAGTCCAAAGATACTCTTCCCACAGAATGATCCTCTTTTCCCTGTTTCAAGGGATGTGATATATAATGCATTGTTCTTTCTTTTTTGGTTTGTAAGCAGTACTAGAGTGTGTCTTACTGGAATATGCTGAAAACTTATTTTGCTGAAAAGACCCAGCCATTTCCTTCAGAAAAGTGTACCTCGCGGGCTTGTCATACAGCGTTGTGCCTCAGTTTGAAGGCTGCAGAAGTTGTCCATTCCCTGAAGCAGCAGTGACGTTTCTTCTTACGTTGCAGTTGAAATCATTAAAGTTGAGTAATTCGATTTTGATGATACTTTACTTGTTAAATATAGCCACTGGCTAAATGCCCTTTTATTATTATTTTTTCTGGGAGCAGCTCAATACTAGGATATATCTTGCTTTATAAAGGATTTTACGTTTCAAGAATTTGCTTTGGCTTCCGTTTTCGACCTCTGCTTTTGTAGCGTACTATATAGTATGTGATTTTCACAAGATGTCGCAGAATCTTGTTACCATGATGGTTCTGTCACATCCATGAACTTGCTCAAAGGCCTGAGGAATCTGACACACCTGCACCATTGGGAGCACACCCACTTGCCCCTCAAGAATGAGGACGCCTTGCCTTGGGCATTGTTTCCCAATCTTTAGTCCTTTGTGAATGACCTTTACAATTTTTTTACCTCATTTGTTTTCCACCTCTGCATTACTTCAGGGTTTTTTCCTTTAAAATGAGTTACTTCTACTTATATTTAAAAAGAAAACTTGATGTCACTCTCGTGAATGAAAAACCAATATAAATTGCTATAGGTAGATGCTATCTGTAAAAACAATGAGTGTAATGAAATAAGCATATTTCATTTAGATAAATACTATTGCTTTGGAGGTTTCTGCGTCTGAGAAAGGAAGGCTAGCACGTGTTAAAGGGCAGCAAGCAACAGTTCTGTGTTCATGTAATCAAAAGAATTGGAAGATACCTCCCTTTTGAGATAATACTGCTGGGTCTGTTTCCCTGTAAACCTTCGAACTGTCTGTCACATTTGGGGAAGTATTGGCCAGTGGGAAATTATTAGAAAAGAGATAGTAAAATATTTGGTGAGCATCTACTGTGTACCAGGTGCTAATTTCCTATAAAAATAAGATGAGTGCTGCTCTCAAGGAGCCTTATTGGAGATGTGAGATGAATATTTATGAAAAAGTCCATATTAGAACTAAAATAAACTCAATAAGCAAGAAAATGGTGACTTTGGATCATTTCTGCTTGTCATTTTTTTTTTTTTTTAAAGATTTTATTTTTCCTTTTTCTCCCCAAAGCCCCCCCCCCCGGTACATAGTTGTATATTTTTAGTTGTGGGTCCTTCTAGTTGTGCTATGTGGGACGCCGCCTCAGCATGGCTTGATGAGCGGTGCCATGTCCATGTCCAGGATCCAAACCAGCAAAACCCTGGGCCACTGAAGTGGAACGCATGAACTTAACCACTCGGCCATGGGGCCGGCCCCTGCTTGTCATTCTTTAATGCTGCATAATGTGGTTTAATCACAGTTGAGTGTGCCCTTTGAAACTTGTTCTCTTAAGGCAAAAATATTGCTGGCATTGAAAATCAGTAGTCTAGGGGCTGGCCCCTGGGCCGAGTGGGTAAGTTCCAGCCTTCCGCTTTGGCAGCCCAGGGTTTCGCCAGTTCGGATCCTAGGCGCAGACATGGCACTGCTCATCAAGCCATGCTGAGGTGGTGTCCCACGTAGCACAGCCAGAGGGACCTGCAACTAGAATATACAACTGTGTACTGGGGGGCTTTGGGGAGAAGAAAAAAAGAAGATTGGCAACAGATCTTAGCTCAGGTGCCAGTCTTAAAAAAAAAAAATCAGTCTGAAAAAGGATAACAAAACTATGTAACTGCTTTTTCTTTTTTTATAAAAGTAATCCAAGGCCTGTTGTTAAATAAATGTAAATTTCAGCGAGGCTCTTCCATCCCCCACCCTGTGTGAAGCAACATGCATCAACTTACATTTTCCCAAACTTAGGTCAACCAGGTCCTCTTTCCCCACGATGGGGAGTAACTACTTGGATTGCACAAATGGGATGCCCTTATATTTCCTAAAATGACAGGCATAAGTTGCAAGCTTCCCCACTGGGAACTAATATTTATCAGTTATTTCTCTTTATTTGTAGAGGAGGAGCCCAAGGGCGAGGTTAAGTAACTTTTGGGTCACACATGAAAGGTGGGGATACCCACATTAATACACAGGTATTAGGAGACACCAAAGGCCGTGAACTTTCCATGGAGTACTTATTATTATTTAAAAACAGGTTTAGAGAATTTGGCAATGCCCGCTACTCCCAGGCAAAAAAATCTTAGAAATGGCAGCCTAATTTTAACTTTATGTCATCATTGTGGGTGTGTGTGATTTCACTGGGTTGCTGAAGGGGAAACAATACAGAGTAATGCGTGAAGCGCTCATTCAAGGGCACGTAACCGTTAGTGTACTAAATGCTGTCCGGTTCAGTGGTGGCCCTTAAATCATTTTCACTGCCTGGTAAGCTGGCTGAAAGTGGCCCTTGGGCACAAGAGATGTGACTGGTGATTACAGAGTGGCACAGTAGAGTTCAACTAGAACTTTAGAACTGATAGGAGCAGAGTAGAAGAGCCTTTTAGCATTTCCCTTTTTTTTTTTTTTTACAGTGGCCAATAAAAAGATGGGCATGGGAAAAAGCACATCGGTGTGGCTTTGCACTGATTTCACATTGAGGAAGGCTCTTTGATAACAGAAAATTAGCCACTTCGTTTTATACAAGGACACTGAGGCACATGCGGTTAGTTGGTTTTCCTCAATCAGACTTCCAGTCTGTGTACCTCCTCTCAAAACACTATATGTTGACTGTATACTTCATGTAGATCAGAAATTAGAATTCAGTTTGGGGGACTATGTGGTGGGGTAGTGGGCAATCTATCCACTCATGGAATTGGTTATCAGAATTAAGTGAGAGAATAAACACTTGGCACTATTGAAAAAGTGTTCACTAAGCTCAACAGTTTGTCTTTTTTCTAAGGTAAAATTCACTGAACAAAATGAGCCATTAATCATTCTAAAGTGGACAGTGCAGTGGTATTTGGTACATTCAAGATGTGCAACCATCACCTGTAGCTGGTTCCAAGATCTTTTCCTCACCCTAAAAGGATACCCCTCACCCACTAGTAATCACTCCCCATTCCTCCTCCCCCCAGCCCTTAACAGACACTGGTCTACTGTCTGTCTCTGGGCTTACCAGTCTGGATATTTCATATTAAGGGAACCATATAACACATGACCTTTTCAGTCTAGCTTCTTTCACTAAGAACGTTTTTGAGGTCCCTCCATGTGTAGCAAGTATCAGTGCTTCATTCCTTTTTATGTACGTTTATGCTACACTTGTTTATCCATTCATCCAATAATGGACATTTGTGTTTGCGTGTTTTCAGTATTGTAAATAGTGCTGCAAGGAATATTCTTGAACAAGAATTTGAGTATCTGTTTTCAATTCTTTGGGGTATATACCTAAGAGTAGAATTGTTGGGTCATATGGTCATTTTATGTTTAAATTTTTGAGGAACCACCAAACTTTTCCACCACAGCTGCACCAGTTTACACACCTGCTAGCAATGTACAAGGGTTCTAACTTCTCCACACCCTCACCAACTCTTATTTTCCATTTTCTTGATTCTAGCCATTCTAGTGGGTGTGAAGTGGTATCTCATTGTGATTTGATCTGAAGTTCTCTAATGACTAATGACATTGGGTATCCCTGCAGGTGCTTTTTAGTCATTTATCTTTGGGGAAATGTCTAAGTTATTTGCCCATTTTCTAATTGGGTTGTCTTTTTGTTAAGTTGTAGTTCTTTATATGTTCTGGATACTAGACGCTTATCAGATACATGATTTGCAAATACCTTCTCCCATTCTGTGAGCTGTCTTTTCACTCTCTTCATAGAGCCCTTTGATGTACAAAAATTTTTATTTTTGATCAAGTCCAATTTATTTTTCCTTTTGTTGCTTGTACTTTTGGTGTCATATGTAAGAAACTATTGCCAAATCCAAGGTCATAAAGATTTATCCCATGTTTTCTTCTAAGAGTTTTATGGGTTTAGGTCTGTGATCCATTTTGAGTTAATTTTTGTAAATGGTGTGAGGTAAGGGTCCAACTTCATTCTATTCCACGTGAATATGCAGTTGTCCCAGCACCATTTGTTGAAGAGAATATTCTTTCCCCATTAAACAGTACTTGCCCCTTTGTCAAAAGTTAGTTGACCATAGCTGCATGGGTTTACTGCTGGACTCTCAATTTTATTCTATTGTTCTATATATCTATCCTCATGCAAGTACCACACTGTAGTGTTGGAGTGAAATTTGGAATCAGCAATTGTGAATCCTCCAACTTTCTTCTTTTTCAAAATTATTTTGGTTTTTCTGGGTCCCTTGAGTTTACAGATTAATTTTAGGGTCAGTCAGCTTATCAATTTCTACAAAGATGACAGTTGATATTCTGATAAGAATTAGATTTAATCTGTAGATCACCTCAGGGAGTATTGCTATCTTTACACTATTAAGGCTTTCGATTCATGAACGTGGATGTCTTTCCACTTATTTAGGTCGTCATTAACTTCTTTAAGCTGTGTTTTGTAGTTTTCAGTGTATAACTTCTACACTTGTGTTAAATTTATTCCTAAGTATTTTATTCTTTTGATGCTATTGTAAACGAAATTGTTTTCTTAATCTCATTTATGGAGTGTTCATTGTTAGTGTATAGAAATACAACTGATTTTTGTGTGATCTTGTATCCTGCAAATTTGCTGAATTTGTTTACTAGCTTTAATTTGTTTTTTGGTGGATTCTTAAAGATTTTCATGTAAGATCATGTCCTCAGTGAATAGAGATTGTTTTACTTCTTTCCTATCTGGGTGCCTTTTATCTTTTTCTTGCCTGATTGCTCTGGCTAGAACTTGCACTACAGTGTTGGCATCCTTGTAACATTTCTTTTTAAAGTTATTTATATCCTAAGTAATCTTCTTCCTGACTGTGAATTTCATTAAATTTATGTGGAAGAACATTTGTCTAGGTTCCCGCAAATACTCTAAATCCAGCCAATCCATTTAAGCTGGAATCTTTGAATAAAGAACATAACATCTCCTTTTGGGATATAAGTTTACGAGTCATAGGTCAACCAGTTGGATATTCAGTGCCTGCAGGGCCCAGGCATTGTGGGTGCATGTATCATGTCTTTGCTTAGCAACTGGCCCACAGATACCCACTCAGGACAAATCCTCAACCTGCCCTGCAGGAAATGCCTGGGGATTTTAGCTTCTCGGATGCCTACAAAGATTGGGGAACATTTCTCTGAATAGGAGGGAAGGTAGAGAGCTCACAAATGCATCACAAATTTCTCTCATCTGCTGCCTTATCTGAAATTACCTCTGAAAACAATTTCTCTTCAGAGATAACCCCCAAGGGCCAATGACTAACTTCAGGGTAACAGAATTTGTAATTGTCTACTACAATGGTCCCCATAAGGAAAACTGTGCCTCCATAGACGTAACTTCCTAATTTATTCCCATCGGAGGACAAGACAAGACTGATTGTCTCAAATGAACTAGACCACAACAATTTTCCCGAGTGTTTGAAATGCACTTTAACTCAACAATGGTAAAACCAGAGGAAGCTAAGGGAATATTCTGGGAGAAGGAAGAATTTGCTTGCTGCTCTTCATGAGCCCACGAAGGCTGAAATATGTCTTCCCTAGGGAAAGGGGATATTTGCTCCCAGGGTGTATGTCATTAGTTATCTACTGCTTCATAACCAATTACTCCAAAAGTGAGTGGCTTAAAATAAAACACATTTATTATTTCACATTTCTGGGAGTCAGAAATCCAGGTGTGGCTTAGCTGGGTCCTTAGTTGGAATTACAAGGCTGCACAGTGTCAGCCAAGGCCGTGGTCTCATCTGAAGGCTTGACTACGGAAGGATCTACTTTTAAGGCTGCTCATGTGGTTGTCAGCAGAACTAAGTTCCTTGCAGCTGTTGGAATGAGGGCATTAGCTCCTTGCTGGCTATTGACCAGAAGCCTCCCTCAGTTCCTTGCCACATGGGCCTCTCCTACATGGCAGCTTGCTTCACCAAAATGTACAAGCTGAGAAGACAAAAGAGAGTCCAGCTAGATGAAAGTCACTCTTTGTAACCTAATCGAGAAAGTGACGACTTATCACTTTTGCCATAATCTATTCATTATCAGCAAGTCACTAGGTCCAGCCCACACTCAAGGGGAGTTGATTACACAAGGGTGTGAATACCAGGAGGTGGGGATCATTGGGGGCTATCTTTGAAAGCTGCCTATAAGACAATACTAGTATAAATCTAGATATAGATGCTCTTCCTATAAACATGAGATTCTAAGAGTCTGCTTCATTAGTCCATTTGTCTTCAAGATGAAAGGGACAGAAAAGATTTAAGCTTTCAGTCCTGGCACATACTAACACCAAGGAGAGCAGGTTACTCCTACAAAGCATTAAGGCAGGCCTGCTCATGGGGTCCTTGCTGAAATTAGTTCTATCGGGCATCCTTCCCTAAAATAGGCCAGGGTTAATTACAGCGAAATCTGTCAAGGGAAGAAACCCTTCTCTGCTCAGCAAGTACCAGAGAATTTTTTAGCAGCCAGAGAGCACCCTTATTTGAACCATTGCTACTCATTCTGACGCCATTTAGATTCCAGAAGGCCTTGAACCTATGGGATCATCTGTCTCATGACCAAAATTTTATCAGCAACAACTTTCACGATGCTTAGCCTCCTAATTTCAAATCACCAGCCTTCTGCGTGAGCCTTCAACTAGAAGTATCTTGCAATGCTGCTTATTTCCTGGCCATACCTTCAGAAGTTTATCCATTTCAACTTCATCATTAGTCTTTTCTATTCACTTCTCTCACTTAGGCAGTTTTCCATATATATATGTATATGATTCATTCTATTTTCTCCTTAAAAATGTGAAATAGAATATGCATAAAGCATAGATAGAGTGAATAATCACAAAGCTAACACATATTCAAGAAGCAGAACACTTTTCAGTCATGTAAGATGAAAAAATTCTAGAGACCTGCCGTACAACATTGAGCCTATATTTAACAATGCTGTACTCTACACTTAAAAATTTGTTGAGCGTAGATCTCATGTTACGTGTTTTTTACCACAATTAAAAAAAAATGAATCAGCAGGGCCACGTCAGGTCTTTGATTTGGAAAATAAATTTTAAAAAAAGAAAAGAAATAGGATACTGCTATACCTCAGAAACTGCCCATCCCATCCTGATGATCACTCTCTCAGGTAACCTGTGGCAATTACTTGCGTTTTTCTGTATAGTTTTACTTACCTAAAAACTTCAGTCTATTCTTGTCAGTTTTAGAAATCTACATAAAAATGGAATCATCACATATGCACACATGCCTTGCTTCTTCGGTTTCCCACTATGTTTGTAAGATTTATCCGTGTTGTTGTGTGTGGCTGTGGTTTGTGCATTTTCATTATATTACAATTTGTTCATTCTACCACATATGGACACTTGGGTTATTTTCAGTGTGGGCTCTTGGGAACAGTGCTGTTCTGAACCTTCCAAGTGTGTCAGGAGTTTCCATGGGATTGGAATTAGTGGGCCACAGAGTATGCAGAGCTTCACCTTTACCTTAGATAAAGCCAAACTGTCTTCTCAAAATGACCGAACTGAACAATGAGCAGTATATGAGACTCTCCTCTTTAGCACTTTCATCCCATGTGCAACTTTTACTTTTCTTTCCACTTTGAAACTTTTTTTCAACTTAATGCTCTTTCTATTATAGCAAATAAATTAAGAGACCCCAGTGGAACATCTAAGTGTCCAAGCTAGCCTTCTACTTAATAACAATAGTGACAATGTATTACATGCCTGCTACGTGGCAAATAATTTACTTCATTATATCTCTTTCTCTGAATCCTTCTTTCCACTGCTCTGCATGCTTCTCATCTTTTCTTTTCCCCCAAGGTATATAGTTATTTAATTTAATTAAATTAATTTATTTATTCTTTAATTTTAATTTTTGTTTTTATAGCAGTAACATTGGATTGTAACATTATATAACTTTCAGACGTACATCATAATATATTTTGAATTCTGTGTAGATTACATCATGTTCACCACCCAAAGAACTAATTATAATCCATCACCACACATGTGCCTAATCACCCCTTTCACCCTCCTCCCTCCCCCTTCCCCTCTGGTAACCACTGAAAAAATTTTCTTTTTTAAAAATTGGCACCTGAGCTAACAACTGTTGCCAAGCTTCTCTTTTTTTTTTTTCTGCTTTTTCTCCCCCAAATCCCCCCAGAACATAGTTGTATATTTTTAGTTGTGGGTCCTTTTAGTTGTGGCATGTGGGACGCCGCCTCAGTGTGGCTTGATGAGCGGTACCATGTCCTCGCCCAGGATCCGAACCGGTGAAACCCTGGGCCGCCGAAGCGGAGCACGCAAACTCAACCACTTGGCCACAGGATCAGCCCCCTGAAACTTTTTTTTATGACTTTTTTTCTTATTGCAATTATATGGCTCTTCACACTAGGTCTTCCAGTAATCGAATTATTTTGAATGTGATAGTGAATGATATTTGTAAAACAC
This sequence comes from Equus quagga, assembly GCF_021613505.1. Lineage (NCBI taxonomy): Eukaryota > Metazoa > Chordata > Mammalia > Perissodactyla > Equidae > Equus > Equus quagga. Next base: position 64,878,163 of record NC_060275.1, on the reverse strand, counting down.
TTCAAAACTAAGCAAAGACATAGCAAAATACAAATTAATCAAGTAGCAGAGACTAAAATGACCCTTAGGGCCATCTCATACCTGTCTGTGGCTGATGGAATTGTAGTGCTTTACTCTGAAGCTTATCTTTGTTCCTACTTTATTAGTTAAAAACTGGAAAGCAGGGGCCAGCCCTGTGGCCGAGTCGCTGGGTTCGCATGCTCTGCTTCAGCGGCCCAGGGTTTCACTGGTTCGGATCCTGGGTGCAGACATGGCACCGTTCATCGGGCCATGTTGGGGTGGTGTCCCACATGCCACAACTAGAAGGACCCACAACTAAAAAAATATATACAACTATATACTGGGGGGATTTCGGGAGAAAAAGCAGGGAAAAAAAAAAAAAAGATTGGCAACAGTTGTTAGCTCAGGTGCCAATCTTTAAAAAAAACCTCCAAAAACTGGAAAGCATACTGGTGGATACATGTCATTATACATTTGTCAAAACCCATAGACTGTACAACACAGAGTGAACCCTCATGTAAACAATTCATTTAGTTAATAATAATGTATCAATACTGGCTCATCAACTGTAACAAATATACCACACAATGCAAGATATTAATAACAGTGGGAGTGGGGAAGTGAGAGGGTATATGGGAACTCTACTTTCCACTTGATTTTTTTTTCCTAAGGAAGATTCACCCTGAGCTAACATCTGTTGCCAATCTTCCTGTTTTTGCTGAGGAAGGTTTGCCCTGAGCTAACATCTGTGCCATCTTCCTCTGTTTTGTATGTGGGACACCACAACAGCATGGCCACCGAGGAGTGTTCTAAGTTGGTGCCCAGGATCCAAACCTGGGCTGCTGAAGTGGAATGTCCCAAATTTAACCACTAGGCCTTGAGGCCAGCCCCATCCACTCAATTCTAATGTAAATCTAAAAACTGTCAAAAAAAAATCTATTAATTAAAAAAAAAATCTAAGCAGGATAGCTTCTGTATAATGGTAAAGAAATTTCCATTTCTCTAGACTTGAGAGTCTTGAGCAGGGAACAGTAAACTACTGCCTATGGGACAAACCTGGACTGCTGTTTTTGTAAGGCCTTCCAGCTAAGAATGGTTTTTATATTTTTAAAAGGTTGAAGGGGCCAACCGTGGCTGAGTGGTTAAGTTCACACACTCTGCTGCGGCAGCCCAGGGTTTTGCAGGTTCGGATCCTGGGCGCGGACATGGCACTGCTCGTCAGGCCACGTTGAGGTGGCGTCCCACATGCCACAACTAGAAGGACCCACAACTAAAATATACAACTATGTACCAGGGGGCTTTGGGGAGAAAAAGGAAAAATAAAATCTTAAAAAAAAAAAAGGTTGAAAAAAATTTAAAAGAATATTTTGTGACTCCTGAAATTTACATGCAATTCTAATTTTAGTATCTATAAAGTTTTATTGGAACACAGCCACACCCATTTGTTCACATATTAACTATGGCTGCTTTTGTGCTAGAGCTACAAAGACTGGCAATGTTATAGAGATTGTATGGATCACAAAGCCTACAATATTGACTGCCTGGCTCTTCACAGAAAAAATTGGTCAACTTCTGGACTAGAGAAAAGATGCAGGCAGTCTTCATGGGGTCAAGAGATCTGAGTTCTAAATTGCGTAAATGTTTGATCTTAGGTGAGTCACTCATCATCGCTAGGACCAAAGTATAACTTCCAGAATGTAACTTCATGGGCAAGTTCTCACTGGAAAATAGGCATGAATTCAGGCCACAACAAATCAAACACCTCCAGCTTTTCCAAAGCTGATCATGCTATATAAATTTATCCTTGCTTTTAAGAAAACACAATATAATTTTTTTAACCTAGAAAAATACTGGTAAGTACAAAAAAAATGAGAAATGCATAAGGATATTCATTGTAATGCTGATTATTGTGATGGAAAAACTGGAAATGAATTAAATGTCTATAATAGGAGAATAGTTAAATAAATTATGATATATCCATACCAGATAACATACTACATACACATTATCCCCCAATTAGGTAGATCTCCAAGTGTTCATGTGGGATAACTTCTAAGATGTATTAAATGAAAAAAAGCATGTTACAAATTAACAGGTACAGAACGATACCTTTTGTTTTACAACAATACAACTATTTCTACATGTAGGCACATATTGACGCATAGAATAAAATCTAGACCAGTGCTGTCCAACAGAAATATATTGCAAGCAATATATGTAATTTTATATTTTATAGTAACCATATTAAAAAAGTAAAAAAAAGATTAAATTTAATATACTTTATTTAATCCAATATATAAAACATTATTTCAACATGTATCAATATAAAAAATTAATAATGAGATATTTTACATGTTTTTTCATACTAAATCTTTGAAAGGGAATGTGTATTTTATGCTTACAGTGCATTTCAGTTTGGGCCAGCTACATTTCAAGTACTCCATAGCCCCATGTGGCCAGTGGTTATCATATTAGACAGCACAGGTCTAAATCACATCAAAGTGACAACAGGAGTTACTCTGGTGGGTGAGGGGAAGGCAGAAGGAGGATGCTTTACTTTTCCTCTATATTCTTTTATATTGTTCAATTAAAATGATTTCAGGTATTACTTTATCAAAAATGAATAGGACATATTTAAAACCAGTCAGAATTATATTACGTACTTCATGTTTCACTCCTTAATATGTTTATTAATCTCTTCTGGGTTTTAGTAGTGCAAACACAGCAATAACAGGAGAAAAGTAAAAGAGCTCATTCAAACTGTGAACCATTAAACAAGACTATTTTTATTAAACTGACTAAACTGGATAAACATTTCCTGAGTTTGAGCAATCTCTGAGGAGTTAGGTATGCAATTATGGAAGATAAAAGAATGAGACATCATTGTCCTAAAAGATTTCTGGCACAGCTTTTAAAACTGCCTTTACAGTTCACATATTCTCTTCAGGGTGGATCCGACTTCTAGCAATAGCCAAAGGCCCTGCAGTTGGGTCCAGTAAATCAAGCTAGATATTATGGTTTTGTCTAACATGAAGTGTGACTCTAGAGTTAAATAAAAGATTTTATTATGTGACTTGGAAACTGGCAGCTCCAAATTACTACCAAAAACATTTACTGTCAGCAACAACAATAAACTAAGCAGATAATTCAACGAGACAATTCTGGGGAAGAGCAGATTAAAATAGATACATTCTGGTTTCCTTAAAAAAAAAAAAGGAGGTTGTTATTCCATATTCACATAACCCTGTGTACCTTCCTATTCTTTTCCCGTTTCTGATCATCTTCCCCAAATTGCTGACCATGCAAAATTAGGAGCCAGAAGATATCCCCAAATTTCTGTGTTCTGTAATACAGAATTGGAAGGGAGTTTAATAATGAACCAGTTACAATTACCTCCTTTATTTCTTGTATTTAGTAATTTGTCATCTCATGCTTTATTAAAATCGAGGGTGAAATTAAGTCTTTACTTTACCCAGGATCCATCAGTAATTCATGGCTGCCCTTGGAGAAGCATGATAGAGACAAAACTATGTGACTGCTACTCTAGTGTATCAATATATTCTGAAAGAAAGGGCCATCAGGAAATTTTCAATTGCTTAGACTTTTTAGAAGAACTGAGTTTGCAGTTTTTAAAAGATGTGACTAAAAATGCTCAGAGTAAAGACAAGGGCAAAAGGGAAAAGAGGTTATGTTTCCCCGGCATAAACTGTCACAGAATCGTCATTTTAAACTGCAAGCGACCTACGCCTCATCTCCTTGTTTTATGGAGCTGACCTGTGGTTTGAGTCTTATGGACAAGAAGGTCAGCTGGGGGAAAACTGGAGGGAGAGTGCCCTAGGCCTGGGGCCCAGCACCTTGAGTCCAGATCCTAGCGGCAGGCAGCCACGAAAGATGCCTCCTCGGCCTTGGTCACAGCCCCCGCACCCCAGCGCCCCATCGCAGCTCCCCTACCCTAACACCCCAGCACCACCCTGCTTCGGCCACCTTCAACACGTGTCAGCCGGCCGCAGCCGGGCCTGCCTCAAACAGGCATCCCTTCTCCACACTGCCCTCAGCCTTTGGGGTTCCCCTCACCGTCCTCTCTTTTTTTTTTCTTTTTTTTTTTTTTTTTGAGGAAGATTAGCCATGAGCTAACTACTGCCAGTCCTCTTCTTTCTGCCAAGGAAGACTAGCCCTGAGCTAACATCCATGCCCATCTTCCTCTACGTTATACGTGGGACGCCTACCACAGTATGGCGTGCCAAGTGGTGCCATGTCCGCACCTGGGATCCGAGCCGGTGAACCCCGGGCCACAGAGAAGCATAACGTACACACTTAACCACTGTGCCACCAGGCCGGCCCCCCGCCCCTTAAAGGGTCTATCACCAGGCATCCCCTTCTGCCTTCACATCTTTCTCTCAGGCCCAGCCCTGACTCGAATGGGTCGGACTGAGGGGTCCCCCCCTCGGTGTCTGGGTCCTTCCTCAGCTCTCAGGGGTCCCCCCCTCGCCGTCTGGGTCCTTCCTCAGGTCTGAGGGGTCCCGCCCTCGGCGTCTGGGTCCTTCCTCAGCTCTGAGGGGTACCCCCTCGGCGTCTGGGTCCTTCCTCAGCTCTGAGGGGTTCCGGCCCTCGGTCTCTTGCGGCCCTTCTCTCGGTCTGAGGGCTCGCCTCCTCGCCCTCACCAGCCGCGCGTCTCCCTCACTCACCTCGCCGCCGCCGGCTCTCCTGGACTCGCTCGCTCGCGCCGGGCGAGGGCGCGGGGCGCGCACGTCGGGCGGCGGCGGCGCGGAGCCGCGCGCGCAGCGTGCGTGGTGACGTCAGTGCGCTGGCGGCGGCGGCGGCGGCGGCGGCGGCGGCGGCGTCT